>NC_083776.1:24539158-24769158 GCF_963514075.1 Conger conger
CACACAGATTCTCAACTAATGTCGGCCTGTCAATTCATGGCACTGTGGAACCAAAGAATAAAGATTTTTGTGTTCAACTGTTCTGGAGAAAAAAACTTGCTTATCACACCATTATTGGTTGATTAGAGAATGTGATGACTATCTGACTAAATGAGAAAACCCTGCAAATCACTTAGACAATGGAATTGTGATCACTCAGTGAGTTTTCAGTATCAGTTTGCAGATCCATAAGTTTATGCTCCACATTTACAGTTTATGCTCAGCTTGGCTTCTATAGTGGCCTCGTGATTGAGGGGGGTCACTCTCTCTGGGCATTTCTGGTTCCAGCTTTTATCAGATTTCTTAGACTTCATTCCAGTTTGCCCTTCTTCCTGTTCACTTTCCTAAACTCACTGTAATTATGGGCAGAGGCTCGCAAGATGTTTCTTGTTGATTCTGACCCACAGTTCACTCATATTGTTTCAGAGAAGATTTCTTGAATTTGACCTGACAATTCGCACTAACCAAATAAATTATTTAATCAGTAATTGCTTCAGTTCAGTAAGTAATCAATAAGAAAAAACTGTTTTCATAACCACAACAAGCATAAATAAATAAAGAAATAACTCAAATGCATGAAGCTACAGTTGTTTTAAATCATGCTGTCTTTAAATCTGTTGATCTCGTGTTAAGCATTATAATACATTCAGCATGTGCACGGGATTGTGGGATAGTATTCTTTTCTGCATATTTTGTGCTTTTCCCCCTTCCATTTGTCCGATAAGTGAATGTTTTTCATTACTGTTTGCTGTCTCTTTACCTCATTGTTCGAGCTGTTGGTCAGGTCATGCTCTCTCTGGTCAGGGAGTAAGAAATATAAAGCAATTTTACAGTTTGTGCATTTGAACTACCATTCTGAGGGGTTGCCTGACCCATTATCTCTCATCTTCACATTCGCCGAATACAGACTCTATGCCTCCTTGTGGTCACACCGGCAGTTGTGTTACCAAGTATTACTTTCATTTTAACTAGTCACATTTCTACTTTGTCAGGCTTATCTGGAAGATAATTTATTTTTGCTAAACAGAAAATTGATAATTTCATCTTGAAACAATTCAGGGATGTACAAGTACATGGATTCAGGGATTTACTGAGACTCTTTCATATTATGCTGAATGCTTTTTTCAAGATACAAAACTCTCCGTTCCACCTTAAGAGATATTATGGTGTAATTCAGGGCTCAGTGCAGTAGGGGGCAGTGTGACACTGCAGAAAGAGGTCATTCTGGCGGGGCTTGATTTAAGGTGGTCTGCTGGAGTTCCTAAGAGGCACGGGTGAATGTGTCAGATTTGAGAAGCTAGTGTTTTAGCCTAATATGTGGACTAATGCATGGTGAGAATATTGTATTTTCAAGAAGTGTCCAGATGATTCTCTCTAGTACACATCTCCACTAAGAATTCCAATCCTTCAACTCTTCAGATTATATTATGGCTCAGATCAATAGGGGTAACAACAGCAGACAGAGCCTCCATTCAAACAGACAACTGTCCTTCATGTGCAGCATAACTCTGGAGTGTAGTCCTCCTGTATATTAATATTTTGCCATAATTACAATGCTTTTATGATAATTTTTTACGATAAATTTCCACTTTTGGAAGGACTGCAATTGTATTGCTTATTGAATGCACCAAGGTGGTAACAGTGCTTTGTGTGTAGATGCTAGCAGTGTGTGTGCATACCTGCATGCTTGTGCATGTGTGTCTGTTATTGCCCTTGTGTGTTATTGTTTTTCATTTTGTGTGTGAGTGTGCATATGTGTGTGTGTTTGTGTGAGTATGCACTTGCATGTGTGTGTGTGTTTGCTTGTACATGTGAGTACTCGTGTGTGAGAGAGACAGCCCCTGTGTGCATGTGTGTGTGAGTGTGAGCGTATGTGTGTGTGAGCGCGCACAGGTTTGAGTGAGAGCGCTCAAGTGTGTGATAGACGGCCCCTGTGTGCATGTTTGCATGTGTGTATGTGTGTGAGTGTGTGTGTGTGAGTGTGTGTGTGTGAGTGTGAGCACGTGGGTGTGTATGTGTGTGAGTGTGCGCGCGTGGGTGTGTGTGTGTGAGTGAGTGTGTGAACGCGCACATGCGTGTGTGTGAGTGCTTGTGTGTGTGAGAGATGCCCCCTGTGTGCATGTGTGTGTGAGTGTGAGCGCATGGGTGTGTGTGTGTGTGAGTGTGAGCACGTGGGTGTGTGTGTGAGTGTGAGCGCATGTGTGTGTGTGTGAGTGTGAGCGCATGTGCATATGCGTGTGTGTGAGCGCAAGTGTGTGTGTGTGTGAGCGCATGTGTGTGTGTGTGTGTGTGTGTGTGTGTGTGAGCGCATGTGTGTGTGTGTGTGTGTGTGTGAACGTGTGTGTGTGTGTGAGTGTGTGAACGTGTGTGTGTGTGTGTGAGTGTGTGAACGTGTGTGTGTGTGTGAGTGTGTGAACGTGTGTGTGTGTGTGTGTGTGAGCGCATGTGTGTGTGAGTGTGTGAACGTGTGTGTGCGTGTGTGTGTGTGTGAGAGTGTGTGAACGTGTGTGTGTGCGTGTGTGTGTGTGTGTGAGCGCATGTGTGTGTGTGTGTGTGTGAGTGTGTGAACGTGTGTGCGTGTGCGTGTGTGTGTGAGTGTGTGAACGCGCACATGCGCGTGTGTGAGCGCTCGCGTGTGTGAGAGAGACAGCCCCTGTGTGCTCAGCTCAGCTCTGGTTTGGCAGTCAGCGGGGATGGCAGGGTCCAGGGGCGATGTGTGCAGGCTGACACAGGAAAGCAGATTAGAATCTGGGGTCGTTCGGTCGGGCTCTGACTGCCACCAGCCGCGGTTTAGGAGCAGAGAGCCTTCCACAGCCTGCGGATTATTATTACAGCAGAGTCTGAGCCCGGCACCCCCTCCTACAACCCTCCTCCTCCCCCGGCAAGTGCATCTGGTTCCCTCTTCCCCCAAACTTCCCCCTGCCGCTGGGACCTGCAGGGTCAGCTCAGGTGGCGAGTGGAGATGTTGATATGGAAGTACGGAGCAGGCTATACACACCTCAGACCTTCACTCTTCTGGATACAGGTGGCTCTCTACTTATGAGTACTTGGCTCTGTGTACTTGCCTGCCGTTTGGGTAAAACCCGCACTTGTTGTCCTGTTTCTATGCCTACTGCAGAGTACCAACAAACAAACAGCGACGTTGTGCGCACATTAGTGTGTTTCGTGCAAGTTTGTGTGTGTCCACGCAACGTTGTCTGTGACAGTCCATCCAGTCGTGTAGTAAAACCAACTTGCCCTCTGACCTTTGACCTCTCACCATCACCGTGACTGGCGAGGGTCATGTCTCTGACTCCCTGCTGCTTCTGATGCCTGCTTCTGAGGGAAGGTCCCAGGGGAATATTTTGGACAACATAGCAACAGTAACTGGGGTCGTGCCTGGGAGAGTGTTTTGGGGAAATTACCTACAGAAGTGCTCCTTATGTGCGTCAAGCATTCAAGCCCAAAACAGTGAGAAATACCTTCTCTCTTATTTCACAATTTCCCCTGAAAGAAATGTGATACTTGTGTTGTCCTGGGACTTCTCCCTGTATGTGAAATAAGAATTGCAGTGCTGTGTGCTTCCTCTAGGGGCACATGCTCTCCCACAGCCCAGTCAGAAATGGCAAATAAGTATAGGTTTGTTCTAATAAAGGAGATTTTGTCAGCCTGGAACAAGTTGGAAATGAGTAGCACGTGACCAATCCCAGCAAGCTTTCAAGAGAGAAGAGATGGGACTGGGTCAGACCATGTGTGTGTGTGTGTGTGTGTGCATGTATGTGAGTGTGTGTGTGTGTGTGCGCGTGTGTGTGTGCGTGTGTGTGTGGCTGGCAGGAGTTCCTATCACCATTAGCACTAAAACATAATTTGCCGTTCATCATTCAGCCTAAATATGGCGACCGCATCCTGAGTTTCTAATATTCCACTGGGGGGGGCAGGCAGGGATCGGGGCAGCAAGGACAGCTGTGGAAAAAAACATCAACATCCAGCCAATCACAACATTGTGGAGAGAAGGAATAAATGCCACCAGATAGTGCTGCCAGGGCAGAGACTTGCACCGGTGTGACAACTGACAGTGCAAACAATTACCGCATGCTCACAAGTTCATCAAAGTAAGCAAACACTGCAGCAGTGCTGCTTTCTAACAGGCAGCTGTGCCTTACCTAATGCTCTGTGTGCAATGGATATGCACGTGCATGTATCCATTAAATATTAACAGATGCATGTGCATGTGCACTGGCACATACAGGACATGCATGTGCACACACACACATGCACTATGCGTCAATCTGCCATTGGTCTTAATGGTGCTCTTGTCTCAGGATAGCTTCTGTCTAGCTACCTGATCATCTGTCTGTCTGTCTGTCTGTCTGTCTGTCTGCATTTCCACAGTGCGGTGCCACCCTGTCAATGTCCACACACACACAGGTAAAGTTAACACCTATTCCATGTAATTCATAAAGTGTGTGAACACAGCGTCATTGTGCTTTGTAGCATAAGTGCCAATCCACACACACCAGGAGCCAGGATCCAGATTTAGAAATGTTGACCACAACTCTACCAGCAGTTAGTCTATGTGGACACTGCGATATTACATAAGCCCAGTGATGAAGGCAGTGGAGTCAGGAGAGGAGGGGTGTGATTTCATCTGTAAGTAGGCTTTTATATGCAGTACATTTAAAAAAAATACTCCACAGGTATTTTCAGTCACTCAGATAGACAAGATTTATATATACAGTAAATGAAACGAAAGTAAATTGACATCTTTTAAAATTGAATAAAAAGTGCATCAAAGCATTAAACAATGTCACAAAAGTAAGAAACCACGCTATTTATTCCAGCGTTACTAATCTATAACCAGAGTGGCGATCTTTGTAGTCCAGCACTGAGACTGGCACTGTGCTGCCATTACTGTACACAGAGGGAGACCAGCCCCGTTTGACAGACCGATTTGCTGATGTACTGTTTGGGGTTATGCAATACAGTATGCATAAATCTTGCCGTTGATTCGAAAATTGCAGTTACAGTACACCCTTGGGCAAAGAATGTTACCTTAGTTCGCTCCAAATAAGCACAATTTGATACATATGTTATGAAACTGAGTATGAGTATTTGTGTTTTTGAGCTGCTAGCTCACTCACTCTTCCCCAGGCTCTGGCATGCTGCTTCTTGTGGAAGGGCTAATGGTGCCGTGTGTCCTTTCTCAAGCAAGACTGACAACTCTTCATTCTCAGCCATTGCTTCAAATTAGAGGAGGTATACAATTGCAATTTTGTCAAATAACTAAATAATGAGTCTCTTTCTTTCTTTCTCTCTACCGCCCGCCCTTCTTTGAGTGTATAAGTCACAGAAGCATTTCCTCTCTCTAAGCTGTGGACTGACAGGCTGTCATTGTGGAGTGCTGATAATGGACGTCTGCCATCCCCACGCATCCTGACGCCACACTGCGTCTGCAGTCTTCACCTGTGTGGTCCCTGCACACCGGGGTCTCAAGGAGGGCATTGTCTCTGCAGGCTCTCTTATCATCAGGGCCCCAGTGAGAGTGTGTGTGTGTGTATGTGCGTGTGCAAGTGTGTGTGTGCGTGTACAATTGTGTGTGTGCGTGTGTGAGTGAGTGTGTGTGTGGGGGTCTGTGTGTGTGTGTGTGTGTGTGTGTAGGATGCATGTGCAGGTGTGTGTGTGAGTGTGTGTGTGGGGGGGGTCTGTGTGTGTGTATATGGGGGGAGTGTTTGTGCTTCTGTATGCATGGGCGGGCGGGTGTATGTTTGTGCCTATTTGTGGAGGTGGGTGTTTGTGTGTCTTTTAGGTGTGTGTGTATTTGTAGTTGTGTTGGCTTTAGGTGTGAGTGCTTTTGAGCATGCTCTTAAATACATTGTTTTATTGTATTGTAGCCCATGACCTGAAAAGCACTCTACAAGTAGTTTATTATTTAGGCGTGCTTTAAGGCATGTGTGCATGCATGAACTGCATGTATGTTTGTTTGAGTGGGAAAGTCCACGCCTTCATCCATGTATATGTCTCTATGTGTGCATACAGTGCCAGACTGCTGTGAATTCTCCCATTGTGCATTGTTCCCCTAGAGAAGTATACAAAAAAATTCTTAACAGTCTTATTGACATGCCGAGCTGTCTGAATGCCAAAAGTCTTGTTTCTGCTGGCTTTTTTTTTTTTGTTCAAACCTTGTGAAAGAATTCATCCTCTCCTGCCTTTCTACAGAAATCCTCATCTTCAAAGAGAATGTTTATGTAAGCGTAAGAATACACTTCCACGGTTGTACGGTAATTACTGTGTGATTGTACGGTGCTGTGAAGATTACCAAAAGACGCGCGGCTATCATTGAGAAGCAAGATGAAAGTTGAAAGTACTCACCGTGTAATCCTGTCATTTTAAATGGGTCGTCATTACATTAAATTACTGATATCCTTGCAAGAAATTCTCATCCATGGTGACCTACACGCTATAGAGATTATTTCAACTTGTGTCAAACTAACAGCGATGAAGAGGTTTCACGGTGCTTTTGTGAGCTTACGTAAGGGTGCGAGTTCTCAGCATCCTAGCGAGTTTCCTTGGCAGAGCCGGCTGCTGGCATAACCGGTGCGGTCTCCCCGGTCCTTTAGGGCCACAGCAGTCCCTGGGGCCAAGCAGTTCAGGTTCAAAATGTTTTCTTTATTTTTTTGAAAGACATTTTAATTGTGCGGTGTTCATAGGGTGTGAATAGCCCTTTTGTTGCTATTGTTCTTGTGTCGCGATTGCGATCAAGGACACAACCCCTTTGGTTATTGCTGACGGCAAAAAATTGGTCTGCATCGGTTTTCATGTCTCTGTGTGCCTCTGTTTTAAGCAGCGGGTTTCAAATGGAGTTTATTTAAGGTCAGCAGCATACACTCTGTCTGTCTGACTACACTTTGACTACCTGGTGTCGACTACAACTACAATTATATTAAAAGGAAATAAGAAAGAGTAGATGATGAAGAGAGAAGAGGTTTGAAGGGACAAGATCGATATGCAAGGTAATGTGTGATGGGTAAAGTGGCGTGAATCTGCTTATGGAAGCAGAAGGAGAATCCCAAAAGCAGCCAGCCTCCTCGTTGCTTCTCCATGTGCAGGCTGGCCCTCCAGCCCGGGGAGATCTGCGGGCCCCTCACCAGGAGGAGGCCTGTGAGGAGACCGCGGTGTCTGGTGCGGGATGGCCAAATAATTTAGTGAGAAAAGTAATATCCCTGTCCATCACGGCGTCGTAAAAAGCAGGAGGGAGCGCGTTACATAACCGCATCATAAAACTGCAGACTGCCGCTCCCTCCCCACGCCTCTCACCCCAACGCCTTCAGCTTCTATCTCCTCCATCGAGAACAGCGCCAAGCCTCGAGCCCAGTCAACCACAACAAAGACCCCCTCAACAGCCCCCACGCTCCAGTGTGCTTTTACCAGAGGATTTATATCCCACTGGCCTCCTTCCCTCTCTCTCTCACTCTCTCTCCTTCTCTCACACTCTCTCTCACTCCGTCTCTCACTCCCTCTCTCTCTCACTCCCTCTTTATCGCCATCGCTTTCAATCCCTCTCTATCCCTCTTGCCTTCCCTCTCTCACTCACTCTCTCCCTCTCTCTCACTCCCTCACTCTATCCCTCTCTCCTTCTCTCTCACTCCTTTTCTCCCTCCTTCCCTCTCTCTCACACCCTCTCTCCCCCTCCCTCCCTCCTTCCTTCCCTCCTTCCCTCTCCCTCACTTCCTTCTTCCCTCTCTCTCCCTCCTTCCTTCCCTCTCTCTCACCCCCTCTCTTTATCTCCCTCTCTCCCTCACTCCCTTTCTCTCTCACTCCCTCTCTCCCTCCTTCCCTCCCTCCCTCCCTCTCTCTCCCTCCCTGGGGCTGATTTATCTGCAGTCAGGCCCGGTCAGGGAGCGGGGGCCGCGCTGCTTATCTCAGAAGAGTGCTGCGTCACGCAGGTTATCGGCCCATCGCCCTCGGCGCGTTTCCTCCGCCGTTCCGAGGGAGAGCGAGGCCCAGAGAGTCGCCACACCTGTGTGTGAGGCCCCCTCTATTTGTGTAAGATCTCGTATCACCGAGGTATGCGGGGCTGACGTCCCCCCTCTCACGTTGATGTGCTTCCAGATTGATTACGCTCCCGTTCGCCCCTTCCTCCGACGGGATGGCCTACGTGAGGTTTCGCAAGCACAGCGAAGCGCATGCACGACATGGCGTACGTGTGCGCACACGTCCGAGGATAAACCAGACATGCATGTGCACTCACACACATACGCACACACTGAAATACCTATACTCATTTGCTAGTGTACTACTGCACAGACTCTGCTAGAATGCTTAGCAGACGTGTGGTTTATGCCAGTTTTGTACATTTACCACACACTAGACATACTCAAGCCTGCTCAAACACACCCACGCAGGCACACATTCATATACTCAACCACACACACACACACACATGCACACTGACACAAATGGCACACACACACACACACACACTTATAGATTTACACACAGAAATATGTGTGATTTCCCATGAAACATGGTGGTTAACTTCATCTTGAGATTGTTGATGAGCTTATAAAAAAGAGAATGCGTGAGAGGATGATTCAAAGGCAGTGAGTGCTGTGTAGATATCACAGTTATTGGCGATACGTAGCAGGCTCCAGATGTATCTGCTCATGGTCACAGTCGCATGGCTTTATGTCAAACAAAAGCAGTCATACAATAAAGGACTATGTCATGTCATAAACTGAGACCCAGCAGCTGGACAGCTCATTCAGCCCACTAAACAGCAATTCAGATGTAAAAATTTGCCTCAGCAATCCAAGAGGACGGGGAACCTACAGGATACGTAAGGTGTATATAGAAGTGTGCAACCATGCATGTGCCCATGTGTTTTACACCTAAGTATTACAGGAGTTGCCGATGGTTTATCTTTTATTTTTTATGTAGAGCTGCTAGGAAATCATTTATTTTTGTTTGGAATGAAAAGACCGGAATTGGTCTCACGGTTATGATGACGCTCGCAGGACTGGTGTGTGCCAATAATAACATTAAACCTTTGATGAATGAGCAAACATGAACAAACTCTCATAATGACATGGTCCAAGGAACTGACTAACTACAGCACAGCAGCAATTTCTGGGATTTTGAAAAGAATCAACATGGGAAGAAGAAACACATGGCATGACTTTTACTTTCTGACCCCTGGACTTCCCACCACTGATGATCAAGTAAATGCACAACGATTGCAGAACCACAACAGTATTCATTTGTACAGTACAGTACATATACTGAGCCCTACATTCAAGAAAACTATCCTTTGTGCTGTTCCCCATTCCATGCTTATCGTCAACTCTACGGGCAGATTATGGTTAGACATGGGTGACTCCTGCATGCTCTTCTGGGGAAATGGATTAAAGTGTCTGGTCATACATCAGGATGAAAGCATCAGGCACAGTGTAAGAACATGCGGACAGTGACATGAGCTCTTCTGTGTTCTCCGCATTGTATGAAAGCCCGCTGCTGTCCCAGGGGTCATCGGTGCAAGGATGAATCCATGGTGGTGTGACACGTTAGTGATCCACTGCCGTGACATACGATTTGAGGTGATTTATTTCACCTTCCTAATCTTAGGCCACCGTGAGGAGACTCTTTGTGCAGCTCAACAGTGAAGGCCTATGACAGCACACCGAAAACGTAGCTGTAAATTAGCCGACATGATGGGGAAATTCCCGCTCAGGATACCATTAGCAACACATCAGTAGCCTATGACAGGCAGTGGCATTGAACTCAAAACGCCTTTTGATTTCACAATATTGGAAAACAAGAGATTGTACAGCAACTAAACAGAATAAATTACTGTACTCCAATTCACATAATTTACTTGCAACATTTATGGGCAACGTGACATTATCCTTTATCCCTCTCCTTAACCGTCTTGTAGGCTATAACACAACACTGCTCCCCTGATATGACTGTACGATAAGTGACAGAAGTCCTTTGTTGAAGTTAAAGCCGTCATGTCTGTGAAATTACAGAGGGATCTATCATTACACTGAGGCTTCTGTGCATGCTGCCACAGGCTCCATGGGTATACTGATGAGTGTAGCTGTCATTCATTCTCACACACACACACACACACACATCACACACACACACACACACACACCACACACACATACACACACACACACACTCACCCCACACCACACACTCTCTTTCAGACACATGGGGCCACATGGGGTATAAATAATGTATACACACACGCATACATGCACACACATATGCACACACACTCTCTATCTCTCTCTCACTCTCAAATTATTCAGTTTATGGCAGCCATGACTTCAACCCTCCAAAGCTTGGCTTAGGTCGATCTTCAGTTGCCAGGAGATGGCAAACTCATCAGCAGGTCTGGAACACAAAGGCATTTCTCCCTCGGCTGTGGACCGAGCACGATGTGCTAGATATCTGCCAAAAGGTATTCAGAGGTTGAGTTTTATAAGCCTTTCACCCATTTAGAAGCTGGTGAAAGATCAGATGATCAAATGGGTAGAAATAAAAGGATGATGAAAAGAAAGCTGATCAAAAAAAAAACTAAAACTTTGCTACTGTCACAACTTTCCCATGCCAGCAAAAGATTTTCAAAACCTTTTGATGATTCACGTGAAGACTTGTAGAATCATTTTACGGTTAAAAAAAAACCTGAGGTGATGTCAAGGTCCCTGGCTGACAGAGGACCTCTAAGAATATTAGAATATAGTGAGAATGTCTGGGCTCCTGAATGTCTGTCGGGGCTGAAAACCCCTCGTGCGGTGCCCCTGCAGCCCAGCGTCTTTCTCTCCGCATCGGGCCGAGGGGCGGAGCGTCTGGTTGGGATGAGGCACGTGTGGATTTACGCACGATGGCAGGTAACGGCTCCCAAGAGGCCTGTCATGATTGATGACATCATATAAGAGCATCCAGAGGGAGGAAGGCAACCGGAGCTATCACAGCTTCACTTCAGCGTTATAGAAATGAGAAAATGTGTGTGGTACAGCGGCCCTATCGTCATTTCATTTTACTGCTGTAAGGAACAAATTAAATTAAATAGTGCTTTTTACAGATCACTGTCACGTAGATGCTTTACAGCGTAACAGAAGGGCAAAGCCAGGTCTGAACCCCTCTGACATCAAGCTGTGCGGTAAGCAGTGAGAAGAAAACAACACTCAAACACACACACTGGCGAGAAAATACTCCCCGATGGGATGGGATTTCGGGAGGAACCCGGCTATGGAGAGGAAGCCTGGTGTGAAGAGGCAGGGTGGATGTAAGAGGAATGTAATGAAGGATCTATCAGCAAATAAACAAATGGATTCGGCAGGTTAGAGTTGAGGTAATAAACTAGCAGGGCAAGTAGAAAGTCCAAAAGAAGGGATGTTCTGTATACTATGTGAAGTATGGATGCCGTCAAGCACCACCAATCCCCCAGCCTATTGGCTGATTGCACAACAGACACTTTAAAGGAGTCATGTGCCCTCCCGGCCAGGTCTCCACCCCAGAAACCATGGCTCTCATTCACTGGCTGTGGTCCCAGGCTCAGGGTAATGATCTGACGCATGTATCTGTGCGCTTTCCTGGCCTTCAGGCCACAAGGAAAGACCCAGTGTTGACTCACATGGGCAGACACTGCATGAGTACTACCGCACCTGGGCACCATGTGTGTGTATGTGTGTGTGTGAGAGTGTGTGTGTGTGTGTGTGTGTGTGAGAGTGTGTGTGTTTGTGTGTGTGTGCGTGTGTGTGTGTGTGTGTTTCCTCCTTTCTTTGCCTCTCAGCACCCAACATCTTTATTGTTTTATCCGTGCGTAGTGACAGGGATAGCGCCGGCGTGTGCGTCGGATTGGCCGGCGCCCATCGCCCTTTTGTCAGAACGGTGTGCAGGGTTCAGCGGTGCCACAGCCCCCGCCCGCATGCGGTGTGTGGGCCGTTTCTACGCGCCGAA
This sequence comes from Conger conger, assembly GCF_963514075.1. Lineage (NCBI taxonomy): Eukaryota > Metazoa > Chordata > Actinopteri > Anguilliformes > Congridae > Conger > Conger conger. The sequence continues at coordinate 24,551,147 of NC_083776.1, forward strand.
GCTAAACTCACAGTGCGCACAGGGCTGACTGACTGACTGGAATCCCAAAACAAACAGGCAGTCCGCCACGGCAGCACCGACCATATCTCCCAGCTGCCCCGGCGGCGGTACACACACCTGCGGCCAGCGGACATCTGTCCGTCACACATGCGTTCCTTCTAGAAAGGCCTTCATGCCAACCCCAGTTACCCAGACATGAGCGTGGAGCCCACAAGACCCCGGTGACCCCCTCAGTCTGAGTAAGGGCAAAGGTAGGGGGAAGTACGTCTGTTCTGTGTCACATGACGCTGGTCTCACACAAACAGAGGACACAGATGTCGGTGTTAACCCAACCAGCACTAAAGCTTTCCAGCGAACAGTTTTGGGGTGAAAAGTCGGTCAAAGCTGTCTAGGCGTTCGGGTGAAAACCCAGCTACAAGCCATCTAGGACATAGCCAGGCTATATCTGTGTAAAACCTGAGCTATACTGGGGTTGACCTAGTCAGTTTATGTCAAAACATCTCTCAGGCTAGATGTCCAACCTTTCGGACATCTAGATTCCAGCTTTTGCTCCCTGGTCTATCACAGTGAGCATGACTCTCTGGCTCTGTTTGGATGGAAGGTGTAAACAAAAGAATTAATAAATATCCCAGACACTCGATGAATTGATTAAAAAAGACACAATGCAATACTTATGTTACACTATTCAAACATTGTTTTTCTGAATACACCTGAATTCTACAACAAATTCAACTATTTCAATATTTCTTTCATTTTAGCTAGATTTGTATAGTTTCTTGTCTATCTAGTGAAAAGCAGCCACACATATGCAAGAGTACACTGTTTCCATAGTCCAATCCATCCTCTGAAATATGTATGGGCTATTGGGGTTTTTTCTGGTCACCCCCTGGTCCTGTCAGATTATTACGCCATTATGCAGCAGCCATGGGTGAACAGAAACATCTGGAAGCCATCCCTGCCCCATTCCTAACAGGTCAGAGCCATTATTAATGGCTAATAAAAAAGTACACAATTAAGACTTCCTGTAAATGACGTCAGACATAGAGGTGCAGCCGCCCTTTCTGGGCCTGTTCAACTACCGTACCTCTGAGCGTTGATGAGTCATCTATACAGTTCTCCAAGCATACCAGATCTCAGAAGGTCAGGGCCTCTGTAAGGCTCAGAATGGGCTCTTAATCACAGACAGAAGTGCTCGTTTCCCATCCCCAAAATGTTTACCCCTCCGTTTGAAGAAAGTGTGGCTTTGCCATAAAGAACAGTTATGTTTCACATTTGTCATTGTGTAGCGTGATATGACAGTGGAGGCAATCTTGTGTTTGGGAAATAGGAAAAGGGGAGGATGTTGGGCACAGCAGTAAAAACAAAGCATTTCCGTCTCCAAATGCGATTTCACAAAGACAAAGCTATTACATAACACACGTAATGATGAGCTGTCTAGTGTTCTTATTATCTTTTGGCATCTCGAACCCGACAGTTTCCTCCCCCTTACTTCTTTGAACCAAACATCAGAGGACTTGAGATTAACCGGTGCCAATAAGGCTAAATAAGAACCAGAAACCAGAGAAGGGCGAGCTGATACGCAGGACATCTTGGCCCACCCAGAGGATCTGCCAGGTGGGACAGTGTGATGCTTTCTCACCAGGCGTCGTGTTCCAGGATTCCTCCTCACCGCTCTGTTGGTGTCTACAGCTGCATGTGTGCTTGCAGGGTGATGTTTGTTTCCTCTGACTGCAAGTGCTACCTCCCCAGTAACTGCACCCATGTGCAGCTCATGGGCATGTTCTCTCACACACACACGCACACACACACACACACACACACACACACACACACATACAAACACGCACACACACACACACACATACAAACACGCACACACACATACAAACACACACACACACACACACACACATGCTTGAAATGTGAACCTGTTCCTGACATAATAATGATATTGTTTTTAGTTTTATATGAATATTTACGTAATCAAGAAGGAGATCACTGTGCATCAGCAATGTAACAGGCTGATCTGGTACTTCTCAGAAATATAGAAACAGGACATTAAATTGAGATAAATGAATCAGTCTGGAGCACAGATTTTCAGCTTTAATTGCACACAGGCTGTAAACAGGCAAACATTTTCGACACGTAAGTGTTGAAATGTTTGTTTTTTAACTGTGCACAATAAATTACCAAAATACAGCTCTGTTATCTCATGAATATTTTAGTACTGACAATTCCATTGTTAGGTTATGTAACATTGGATGTGCAATACCTGAAAATAATGCTAAAGCTAAGAGTGTATGGAGAACGGTGTGTTTACATATGTGTGTTTATGTGTGTGTGTGTGTGTGTGTGTATGTGCAGAAATGCGCATGTGTGTGTTTATGCTTGTGTGCATGCTTGTGCGTACGCATGTGCATACGTGTATGTGTATCTGTGTGTCTGTTTTTGTGTGAGTTCATGCATACATGTGTGTGTGTGTGTCCATGCGTGTGTCTGTGTGTGCATATGTGTCTGCGTGTGTGTCCGTGCATGCGTGTATGTGCATACGTGTCTGTGTGTGTCTGTGTGTGCGTGTCTGTCTGTGTGTGTGTGTGCGTGCGTGTGCATACATGTCTGCATGTGTGTGTGTGTCTGTGTGCGTATATGTGTGTGCGTGTCTGTGTCTGTGTGTACAAACCTGTCTGCGTGTGTGTGCGTGTCTGTGTGTGTATATGTCTGTGTGTGCATACATGTCTGCGTGTGTGGGCGTGTCTGTGTGTGTATATGTGTGTGTGTGTGTGTGTGTGCGTGTCTGTGTGTGCATATGTGTGTGCGTGTCTGTGTCTGTGTGTGCATACGTGTCTCCGTGTGTGTGCGTACCTGTCAGTCTGTCAGTCAGTCAGGGGGGATTGACAGGGTGGCCCGGCCCTGTGGAAGGTTGTGTTCGGGGATTAGCACGGCGGTTGGGCCGGAGACAACCGTGGAGCAGACGGAAGGACAGACGCGGTGTGGTCTAGACGCTGGCCGTCCTGGGACAAGTGCACCATTCAGCACCTCTGTGATGTGCCCCGGAGCTCTGGGGTGTCCCTGCTTTACCTCAGGCAGGCCTGGGAACCCGGCTCCAGGGAAACAGCAGAGCTCAGCAAGCAACTGGAGACAAACACAGAGAAAGCAACTCAAATAACAGGGCCTGCTCCCCTCTCTTTCTGCACGGACTCCCTCCCTGCACAGCTTAAAGAGCTTAGCAGAATCTGTCCAGATTAAAACTAAACCACACGCCCCTCCCCACTCTCTCTCAAACTGTGTGGAGTCATCTCTCTCTCTCTGTGTTAAAACACTCTCACTCATACTCTCTTCCTCTCTCTCCCCATTTTTGTGTCAATATTGGTGATCTGTGGGTATACTGTTTTCTTATTAGTAAAAATGGGAAAGTTAAAAGCCAAGGCTCTGTCTCCCTCTCTCAAGAAACAGCTCCATTAAAGTGATGTTTGAAAGGATGTAGTTGCTTTAGAATGAGTGGGAGAGGCACGCAGCAACGCCCTGCTCAGTCAGACCATGCTGTTGGCTCCAGGGACCCACCAGTACTTTTCCATCCTGTATATGGACTCATCATGAATAGACTCATATTTGTTGCAGATATATTTTGAATCTACTCCTCATTCATATGTAGCTATGACAAAATCCTCTACAAATATTATACTAGGCAGTTAATAAGTTGAATTGGCTTCATACTGATGCTTTAAATGACCAAAGACACAAGAGACACATTATTTAAGAAACCCACCCTTAACCCATAGCTATAAGATATAAAAATACTAAAATTTATAAAGATAAGAAGCTGTTATAATATCTGCTTTATTGTGCTTCATGTTTCAGGGAAGGGATTTATTCCAATGTTTTTATTCCTTTAAAAAACATTGGCCATCCATAAATATTGTACAGTTTAAACTGTAGAGAATACTTGATTTGAGTCCAAAATTATCAGTATTGAGTATTGTCTTTTCGTTATCCTGCTAAATTAACTGTGCTTATTATATATTAAAAAAATCTTTTTTTTGTATGTGTCCAGATGTTTACACATGTGGGCTGTGGGCATGGATGAGTGCGATCTACTCTACAGGTGTACAGCACCTGGATCAATGGCTTGTTCAACTGCAGACATACCATCCCTCTCTATTACAAGTCCTGCTGCTCTACAGTAAATGTATCATAGCTATTGACTCAAGCTACTTTAGTACATTGACAGTGTACTGATAATCAGTGTACACTCAGTGAGCACTTTTTTGGGGGGGTATTTATTAGAAATGTATTGGTATTCTGCTGCTGCAGCCTATCCACTTAAGAGGTTGGACTGAGATGTGTGTTCAGAGATGCTCCTCTGCATACCACTGTTGTAATTTGTGGTTATTCACGTTACTGTTCCCTTCATGTCAGCTTTTACCAGTCTAGCCCTTCTCCATTGACCTCTCTTATTAACAACATGTTTTTGCCTGCAGAACTGCTGAGCACTGGATGTTTTTTGTTTTTTGCACCATTCTCTGCAATCCCTAGAGACTGTTTTGCGTGAAAATGGCAGGAGATCAGCAGTTTCTGAGATATTCAAATACCCTGTCTGGCACCAACAGTCATTCCGTGGTCAAAGTCACTTAGATCACAATTCTTCCCCATTCTGACATTTACTCCGAAAAACAGCTGAACCTCTTGACCATGTCTGCATGCTTTTATGCATTTAGTTGCTGCCACATGATTGGCTGATTAAATATTTGCATTAACAAGCTGGTGTACAGGTCTACCAAATAAAGAGCTCAGTGAGTTTATATCTCATGTAGAAGAACTGACACTAATGTGCACTCCACTTTAGCAGTCCAATATAAAACATCTCCTGTTCGACTAATGCCATACAACACATCTCCAATGTAACTGCTAAAATAATGCACAGTATTGTACAACCGATGAATATTGCAGTGGTCCAATGTTTTCTTTATATTTTCCGTGTGAATGCCCTGTTTGCTTTGAACTGCCAGGTAATTTTCACTCTGAGTAAATATAAGCTGTATTAAACAAACTTAGGCATAATTCACATTTATTTTAATATCGCGGCACATAATGAGATTAATGTTTATCTTCGGTGTTTAGAGTGTGAGTGGTGTGGCTTGTTGAAACCAGTCTGTAGTCAGACTTTCCACTGGGGATAGACGCTCACAATAAACCATTTTCTGGTTTTAAGATTTGGTTTAAGATCCCCCTCTGTTATAACTTTCTCTCCTCAGGCACCCCAACGAGGTGTGACCGCATCTTCAACGCTTGTTTACGATTCCAAAGTAGATTGTCCTATCTTGTCAGTGGAATGACTGAGATACAGATCTCTGTTTTACAGGAGGCAGCAGGACCAACACATATCCACTGGAGAATCAGTGACCCCCTATTTCCCACCCCCCAGCCCCTCATTAGCCACCTTCCTCTGACGGACAGCACCCTAAGCATCCGCCCTTGTCACCACTGCACATGCCCAGTGCGGTGCAGGCGCTAGGCCAGTCAGATACAGCATCTCCAGCTGTTTCCACTCTCATCCCCTGACCTTACGGATGGTTGCCAGGCAGCACAGCTGGAAATGATCATGGCTGTGGCAGTCTGCCAGTGCACCAGATGTGCGCCGCTAAACCAGAATCCCAACCCCCCACTCCACAAATCCATTCTGCATGGCTATCCGTCTCAGGCATAACCAGGTTACCTACATCCAACAGAGTTACAGCAGGTCGCATATCTTAAACTGGACACATATCTACAGTAGGATACATCTACTGTAGGGCACATATCTATGGTAGGACACATCTACTGTAGGGCACATATCTATGGTAGGACACATATCTAGAGCAGGACCCATATCTACACTAGGAAAACTATACGGTAATGCACATATCTACAGTAGGGCACATATCTACTGTAGGACACATATCTATAGTAGGACAAATCTACAGTAGGGCACATATCTACGGTAGGACACATATCTATGTTAGGGCAAATCTACAATAGGGCACATATCTATAGCAGGACCCACATCTACAGTAGGACAAATATACGGTAATGCACATATCTACAGTAGGACACATTATCTATGGTAGGACAAATCTACAGTAGGGCACATATCTACAGCAGGACACAGATCTACAGTAGGACACTGCAAAAAAAAGTGTGTCTTAAAGGTACAAAAGGTAATTTTGGACTCCTAACTGTCAAGAGAGGAATTGCAGCAGCAAACACCCTCACATCACAACATGTACTGTTTTGGAAAGTTAACAGTGACAAACGCGACAGAGCCTACCGTATTTTCGTAGTGTTCTAGTAAGAAAATGTTCGCCGAACAGGTGACTTTATAAAATGTTGACTTGTGTGCAGCACAACACGATTTACAGTGGTGTGAAAAAGTGTTTGTCCTGATTTCTTTTTTTTTTTCATGTTTGTCACACTTAAATGTTTCAGATCATCAAACAAATTTAAATATTATTCAAAGACAACACAAGTAAACACAAAATGCAGTTTTAAATGAAGGTTTTTATTATTAAGGGAGAAAAAAATTCCAAACCTACATGGCCCTGTGTGAAAAAGTGATTGCCCCCCTGTTAAAACATAACTTAACTGTGGTTTATCAAACCTGAGTTCAATTTCTCTAGCCACACCCAGGCCTGATTACTGCCACACCTGTTCTCAATCAAGAAATCACTTAAATAGGACCTGCCTGACAAAGTGAAGTAGACCAAATGATCCTCAAAAGCTAAACATCATGCCGAGATCTAAAGAAATTCAGGAACAAATGAGAAAGAAAGTAATTGAGATCTATCAGTCTGGAAAAGATTATAAAGCCATTTCTAAAGCTTTGGGACTCCAGCGAACCACAGTGAGAGCCATTATCCACAAATGGCGAAAACATGGAACAATGGTGAACCTTCCCAGGAGTGGCCGGCCAACCAAAATTACCCCAAGAGCGCAACGACGACTCATCCAAGAGGTCACAAAAGACCCCACAACAACATCCAAAGAACTGCAGGCCTCACTTGCCTCAGTTAAGGTCAGTGTTCATGACTCCACCATAAGAAAGAGACTGGGCAAAAATGGCCTTGGAGTTCCAAGACGAAAACCACTGCTGAGCAAAAAGAACATTAAGGCTCGTCTCAATTTTGCCAGAAAACATCTTGATGTTCCCCAAGAGTTTTGGGAAAATACTCTGTGGTCTGACAAGACAAAAGTTGAACTTTTTGGAAGGTGTGTGTCCCATTACATCTATATGGTGGTGATAGTGTGATGGTCTGGGGCTGTTTTGCTGCTTCAGGACCTGGAAGACTTGCTGTGATAAATGGAACCATGAATTCTGCTGTCTACCAAAAAATCCTGAAGGAGAATGTCCGGCCATCTGTTCGTGACCTCAAGCTGAAACGAACTTGGGTTCTGCAGCAGGACAATGATCCAAAACACACCAGCAAGTCCACCTCTGAATGGCTGAAGAAAAACAAAATGAAGGCTTTGGAGTGCCCTAGTCAAAGTCCTGACCTGAATCCTATTGAGATGCTGTGGCATGACCTTAAAAAGGCGGTTCATGCTCGAAAACCCTCCAATGTGGCTGAATTACAACAATTCTGCAAAGATGAGTGGGCCAAAATTTGTCCACAGCGCTGTAAGAGACTCATTGCAAGTTATCGCAAACGCTTGATTGCAGTTGTTGCTGCTAAGGGTGGCCCAACCAGTTATTAGGTTTAGGGGGCAATCACACAGGGCCATGTAGGTTTGGATTTTTTTTCTCCCTTAATAATAAAAACCTTCATTTAAAAACTGCATTTTCTGTTTACTTGTGTTGTCTTTGACTAATATTTAAATTTGTTTGATCTGAAACATTTAAGTGTGACAAACATTCAAAAAAATAAGAAATCAGGAAGGGGCAAACACTTTTTCACACCACTGTATATGTTTTGTCTTTTTGAAGTTTTCACTTTAGCTAACCAACTATATTATGAGCAAGCAACATATTTGGCCATGGAACTAAAATATGATTGTGAACCAAATGATGCAACTGCAACTTACAGCTTGAGACAAATAAAGGTTTAGCTAAACACACATGATTCAACATGTAAAGAGATAAAAGTAGCATGTAGTAACATGTAGCTGCCCAAATTGAACTCCAGACAAGCGATCACTGAAACTCTGTATACTATTGCTTATTATCCAAGCGAAGCATACATATCTAGTCATAAAACAATACCAGTTCATTAATGTTAGCAACAAGCAAATTAGTTATTAGTTAGCTTACCGAATTTACAAAGACACAACGCGTGTGCAACAATGCTCGCAACACTCACTACTAAGTTCGTATTGCCTCAGGTGGACATTTGTAAATTTGTCATGCTAACTATGGCTAATTTTCTTGTTGCTACCAATAGCAAACTGATAATGTTTTATAACTAGATATGGAGTCTTCGCCTGGATAATAAGCAATGGTACACAGAGTTTCAGTGATGGCTTGTTTGGAGTGCAACTTGGGCAACTACATGCAAACAATCTGAATAAGCCCCCATGCCTTTGTCTGTGGCAATTAGAACCAATGAGCTTGAATTATTGTACAGCTGTGCAATGTTTTGGAACAGAGTGACGGCCCGTCAACTGTATATTTTGAAACCAGAATTTAAGGACTATAAACACAGGCAGAGGGTGAATCAACATGTCAGTGAGCCTTTTTCAACGATTGGAAGGGATTTACAATGGTCTTGTACCAAGGTTTTAACACAAAAATCTTAACTATTGTCCCTTTAAGTTTTTTAGTCTCTCTTAACTTTTTCTCTCAAGTAGAAAAGTTTTTTCTAAAAGAAGGTTGTTTTAAGAACGTTTTGCTTGACAAGTGAATTTGTCTTTCACTTTGAAAAATCCCATTGGAAAATCATTGGGAATCTTTTTATTTTATACAGAAAAAAATAGAAACACAATTTTAAATCTAAACATAAGGCTAAAATATCTGTTTAGTTTGGCTTCCCTTCTGGATTTTGCAGTGCTCCGTTTTCTTACACATCTCAAACCTGACCTGGTTTAGTTGATGGATTTTAGTGTGGAAAGAGGCAGTAACTCGCACTAGAAATTAGAGGTTAGACAGGGCAGTACAGAGATGTGATAATGACAGTGCACAGATGCTGTGGTTGCATCTACTCAGGCACAGTCCTGCTGTGGCTGGCTTCTGGAATGATCCGCAGCGCACAACATTATCCGGCCCTTTCCAGAGCCCAAAGGACGCGGTTTACACACCAGCGTAGCCACCAGTGCTGAATGCCCATTACTTATCGCTCAATTAAATAGCCATTACATTTCTTTACAGAACCCCTCTTTCAGTTGTTTATTGATCACTTCTTTACGATTGTAAGCAGACAAAATGATCACCATTAAATTGGCACAATTTAATTAGAAGTTGAATGTAGTAGTTGCAATTATATTTCAGTCATAATGAATGATATTGTACAAAATAACCGAAGCGTGTAGACATCCAAATTGCCTCAATGAAGAAAGAATAAACAAGGAAACAAGACAAATATAAATTAAGATGTATAAGAAAATACACACTCACTGGGCACGTTTTTGAGAACACCTATTTATTCATGCGATTATCTAATCAGCCAATTGTGTGGCAGCAGTGCAATACATACAATCATGCAGATACTGATCAGGAGCTTCAGTTAATGTTCACATGAATGGTGTGTATGCCCTGCATTGGGAACCGGTGTGTAGGGCGTATTCCTGCCTCTCACCCAGTGCATGCAGGGACTGGCTCCAGCAACCCTGCCCCCAATGCCCTGAGAAAGAATAAGCTGGTAATCTAATGGGTGGATGGATGAAAACCGATGACACAGAGTGTGGTCGTATCGTTGCGTTTCTTTGGTTTCTTGCACACAAACACATAAGCTCTGTTCTGTAAAACTTTTTGATGTGCAACGTAGCATTGCAAAGTTCAGTGAAACTGAACAGATAAACCAAACACAAACAGATAATCTTTGTCATCTAACGAGGGTTGGGATAATTTGCAGCTATGGAGAGGCGATGGGTACAGCTCAAAGGAACTTATCAAAGGTTTCCATAACAACCCCATCTCCATGGAACTAAAAATAGATTATTATGGTTCCTAACCATCCCTGACTGCCGTTGACAACCATTTTTCTGATCTAGACGGGACATTGGGGAACGAAGCCTTTTTGTTAAGACTGGATGTCTACAGGTATGACCTTTGACCTGCAATATTTATTTAGGAATTTAATTGACCATTCTTGGGGGTTCAAAGCATATCAACGTGGGCCCTTCCATCTCCTACTCCACTGCTGTGCTTCGGTGCCGTAATCTAATGTGCCGTGGGTGATACCCCAACCATGACTGCCAGGGTCTCCTGCCACTGTGCTTTCCAGAAGGTAGTAAACAATAAGTAATTTCATGGGTCAAATCCATTTCACTGGTGCCAGACAGGCAATCTCTGTGAGAGTAATCAAACAAAAGACTCCCTTATCATGACAAGTGCTTGCATTCAAAAAGAATATACACTGTAACCTTTCATTGTTAATAAAATGCCCAGAATGGCTTTGTTTATTATTCCTGTTGTACTTAAAAAGCCACAAATTAGTGTCAAATTATAACTTCTGTTTCAAAATGCTTGTTGTCCCATATTACATCTAATGTTTGCATGTAGGACATGCTCTTCATGATTTACTCATGGTACAACTCAAAGGGAGGTCAACTGCAGGGGTAACCAATCATATGCTTGCCTTGGGGTAGCACCTCCGTATAGGCTGCTCTGACAGCATCTTTTTGACAGAATGTTCTGTTCTCTTTGACAGAATGTTCTGTTCTCACGATCTGATGCACAAAGCAAAGAACCATGGGATATCATACTTGCTGACCTGGGTATCAGAGGGCATAACTAACCCTCCCCCCCACGCCATCCCTAATCTTTGGATTAAGTTAAAAATATTACTTACATATGATATAATACATATAAATATGCCTAGGTCTAAATATTAGGATCTAGGGTTTGGGTTTAGGGTGTGTGTGCTTGAGATGATATGGGAACAAATGTTCAGATGGAACTGCGAGCAAACTCTTCCATATATGCTTGAATACATCGATTTCCTTCCGATTAATGAGGACGGTATGCGTCATCTGTGTTGAATTTGTGCATGATTAAGTGTCGTGGTTGGTTACACTGCAATAGTTGTTTGTCTGTTACCCCAACTGGCTTGAACATCGGTGAAACACATGCTAAATCACCCACATACATAATTGTGCAAGCAAAGTTGGACACTATTCCAAATTCAACAGACCTTCCACAGACTTTAAATGTCTTGCCAATAATCTAGCCTAGTGCGGAGAGTTATCAGCCCCATCCGATAAGACGAACATAGAAGAGACTCATATCATATACTAACAACGCTATTTCACTACCGTGGCATCCACGGATGAAGCAATGAAGGAGAAAAGTTTGAAACCATGCATGCGATTCTTGTTGAGGACAGTACCCACTTGGACACTGTTAGATCAACATCTAACCAGGCCATTTTGTGTTGACTGGGTCTTGCGTAATAAAAATGTGAAATATGATTATAAGCTGTTTTCAGGTTAGAATAATACGTACACATCTCTGCGGATCTCCTGGGTTGGCAACAAGCGATTGTTTCCCTTTCGCCGTGAATCATGAAACAGAGAACGTGCTTCCAATCGTCATATGGTCATAATAAATCAGAGACTGTACCTTATAGACCAGGGGCCTCGAAGCAGGATTACCCAGTTAGCTGGATAGCTTTGCTGAGCTTTCCTGGAACAGCTCTTTTTACTTCAGTATATGTTCATGTTCCATGTTTGGGAGGGTTCCGGAGTTAGTGCAGTTATACAGCTAACTCAGTAATCCTGCTTTGTGATTCCATTCCTTTTATCTTGTAAACCTCGGAAAAGCCTTTATTTCTGATACCAGTGACCTCAAATTCATCACTACGTTTTTCTTTGGCATCAACTACAATACAAATATTATCATTATTATCATATTCCAAATAAGACAAAATAATGAAAATTAGAGATGTAAATACATACAGTATTATACACTTTTAAAAATTTCCAACTGGATTATTTGCAGGCATATGGAAGTTGTTTGTGTACAGTATGTGGATGTGTGTCTGTCTGTATATTCTCTGATTTCCACATTGAAATAATCATTATGATCCACAGGAGAGATGCCAGTCCCTGGTTAGCTTACTGGACCAAACATTTGCCGAACTATGCGTGGGTCTAGCATGTTCCCTCTTATCTAGTAAACAAGAATAAAACATTTATATTTTTGGATCAGGACAAAGGTTTTTCAACAAAGGTGAGTAGCAATGTCAGGGGAAACATTTATTTGGATGACTGAGTTTCTGTCTTTCAGCTCTCTTCCTTCTCTTTATACAAACTCTTTCACTCCCTCCTTTTGTCTCCATATTTTAAAGCCATTACTGATGTTCTTCCAGCTGAACTGCTGCAGAAATCATAAATTGTGTCATTGGAAGAAGTTCTAGCAAAGCGATGAGTTCAGCAGTAAAGTACCGGTGAAGTTCTAAGTTACTCTGTGTTTGTGTGCATGTATGCATGGTGTATGTTACGCACATAGCAACATATTTACTGAACTAATATCTAACAGTGGGCTGACATTTTCATAAGCACAATGCTTGTTTTTGTCAGGCAAATTAGTTGAAGAAGTTACTGAATTGTTGAAGAAGGGGCTATTTGCACTGGCCTTTTCATTTTCTGTACAGGTTTTGCTGATATAGAACCACCACCCCCCCTCCACCATACAGTGCATGTACACACAATTCACACAGTGGTGTGCACTGTTAACATGCGTGAGGCCCCCTGCTTCTACTCGGTTACCACGGTTACCTGGGGAAACACCAGGGGCGCCCCGTGAGGCTGTGTGTGAGCGTCCAAAAGCGGGTTTGTCCCACGCGCGCCCCCTGCCCCTGCACTTTAACAGGACCGGACCTCTGCGCTTGAAGCATTTCACGTAGATACGCCGCACTGTTTTCCTGCCATGTTTTCTGCGGTGCCTGGAAACCGAGTTTCAACGAGCCGGGAAGACCCTCTCCCCCCGCAAAGCCTGCGTTACAATAATATTTGAGTACGTCACGGAGACCCAGCAGGGGAAGGAATGCTGACCCAACGACAGGTGCCTCACACCTGTGTAGCGTACGGCTAACCTGTGATTGAAACAAGAATAAATATCCATACCCATAATGCTGTTTGTTCAAGGCTGCTGATTTAGAGATATTTTAAGCAGCACACTAAATTAATCACGTTCGGGGAGGGAAAGTTCTCCAGGACACACAAAGGGGTCTCTGTGCGGGACGGCCCAAATTATTCACCTGGTGGAACATGCCATTTTCGGGATGGTAAAATAATAATGGAATCAGCCACCGTAAAACTTGGGGCCTATTTTTTTTTTTTAAAAGGTGGACGTCAGCAAGCAGTGTTTGACTCGTTTCCAACCACATGTACAGTTTCCATCATTTTGCAGTCACAAGATATTTGTCCTTGAGTTTTGGGTTCATACCAGAGGTTGTCCATACTGTCCAACTCCCTGCTGTGTTTACGACATTGTGTACGACAATTTGTTCTCATTGCATAGTAACGATGTGTTTGCACTGATCGAATAAATAAAATAGCCATATGTATTCAATTTTTTTTTCATGCATGTCTATGGCTTTTGTACTCATCAAAATACTATTCAATGTCCAAACTAGGAGAGAGATACAGAAAAGGCGACAGACAAAGAACCACAGAACAGAAGAATGATTCACTGCTGTTTTGTGTAGAATTGTACATGTTGTCGAGAGGCATGTTTCTCCGAACAATTGTTTTCCACCCGGAACCGAAGCGCAGTCATACCAAGACCAGCTGTCGCTGACACATTGCACAATCCCTTCTCACAATACATCCCGCTCCACGTGACAACCGCCAAGACTCGTCCATGCCGATGGAGCGGCTCACCGCAACACGCGGACAAGCTGTTCTGACCCGACGATAAACAACACTGTGGGACGTGACGGCAAAGGGACACCATCTGGAACCAGGAAAGCGTGCCAGAAGATGGAGGCCCTGCCTGCAAGCCCCAATCTGGAAATCTATGACATATTTAAGTTTCCTAAGAGTTTAAACAGGTTCGTAGTAATGGCAAGCAATGGGCCGTTAAGTGCCTGTAGCGGTCGTAGTTAGAACCTGACATGAAATCAAGTGGACAATTCCCACTTGCGTGTGGTTACAACATTCAGACTTTCGTGAAAAGATTAACATATTGCACACACCGAAAGAACAGAGAATTACTCGCTGGATCATTCTACTTCAATTCAACTACAAATTCTATAAAAATGGTGTTATAATGCATTCTTCCTCTTTATATATCAGGAAAACATGTGTGCTGAAACCTTGACTGTCCTGAAGACAACCAGGATGCATTCTGTACAGTACATACCAATTTTGTCACAAGTATTTTTATTGGAAAATGTGTTGTCCAGACAATACAACATCCAAACTGAATCAATATAAGGACATGTGGTCTTTTTTTCTCTTCTTCGTAAACATAACTGCTGGGACATGCTGTACACTCATGTGCACCGCGCTGTAAAATCCAGCTATGTCAACTTGACCAGCTTGAAAATTCAGCGGGTCAAGCTGATCATGAAGCTGGTCTAGTCGGGTATGAGCTGGTCAAACAGCAGGTAGCGTGTCTGAGATGGTAGCTGGTTGACCAGGCGTTTCAAAACATAGCTTGACCTGGTCAAACCATGTTAAGCTGGGAGCTGGTGTGATCCGGTCAACCAGCTAAGCCATACCAAGCTGAGAGCTGGACTGAACTGCTTGCATTGTGCCTACATTAGATACAGTATTGTAAGTTTATGTTCTCATACTCATCCTGGACTGAAATATCAGCATTTCAGTGGTATGTTTTTCACTTCACACAGATTGTCGACCCCAACAATGACTCCTACTGGAGCGTAAAGTGGCAGGGACAGTGGCTTGGGACCGAACACGCTTAAAAATAAACAGAGGCGAACGTGCGAGGTGGCGCATCGGGCCGGTGACAGTGCGGTGAGATCTTCACCGCTTCTGGGAAGAAAATAAGTTCTGCAGGCCTCGGCGTTGCCATCATTCACGGCGCTTCAGAGACTGTTTGACCAGGGCTGCAGTGATCATGTTATTATAGACTCCCAGCACACAGCAGCGCAGAGGAGCCTCCTCAAAGAGATGGTGTGTGTGTGCGGAATGTGCGCTGCCCAAACCCGCGTTTGATGTCGAGAGACTGAGGTTTCAAAATAGCACTTTTACGCCTTGGCGGGCAGTTAGTGTGCTCACCCTCTCCCTCTCTCTCTCCCTTTCTCTCGCTCTCTCGCTCACTACAGAATAGAATTGGAATTCACACCTTGGGAGAGGGGCACTGTCAACAGGTTAGCACCACATTCCTCAACGCTCTTTAATAGAGACCTGTTTGCCATAGGACCCCGCCCTTCATGTATGCACATAAACACACACAGAGATGCGGATGGTTCTGAGACAACCGGTCAGGATCAATACCAGGGGTGCACAACAAGGGCCGATCCATTTCAGGATCTTGTGCAAACTTCTGGTCTTAATTATTTCATTGACTCAGTCATATCTTATCGTGTGTATGCGTACTGGCTACAGCTGCAGACTGCAAGTGTATCCTAATGATTTTACTGTGGTCAAGTACAGGTCGGTTTGAACCAGGGTAATTTATAGAGCTTAAGAACAAGGCAATTGGTTGGAACAAAAACCAGTATGCAGAGCGGCCCTGGAGGACCAGAGTTGTGCACCCCTGATCTAGACCAGGAATGGGTCTTCACAGTCTGGCTCAGGCCAAACCAGTGTTGTTGGCTAGGATCTTGGTTGAATGTAAATCTCTTCAAGGCTTCATGTTAGTTCTGACCTGGGTCTCAGTTTCAGGTCATTGTGTTTGTCAGTGCAGAGCCATGTCTTTCCTTCTTCCCCAGCCCTTGAAACTGTGCCAAACACTCTGCTATGCCCAGTTCAATTTGTGGCATAGCATGTTATGCCCTGTATGGTTATGGGTATGCACTTTGTTGTACGTCGCTCTGGATAAGAGCGTCTGCCAAATGCCAATAATGTAATGTAATGTGGCATTACCCCCAGGTGGATTTCCATATTAAAATCTTAACTTATAGTATGTACTCAACCTAAAATTGTGGCAGTAATCAAAGCTGGTGATTCATGGAAGGATTTCTTTTTACATTACCTGCAGGCTATAACCAGGGTAGTTGTTCATAAATGTCGGAGTTACTTCAAATGGTTATATATGACCCTACTTATGAAAACCTGTGTGTCAGATATTGCTGCCATTTTACAGATAGGGTTGCCAAATGCAGTTTTCAACTGGAATGTCCGGTTTTCTAATTATTTGTACAGGTATGGTTTGTGGTCCCAACTGGACAGTATAGTGTCTGGGCTGAGAAATTGATTGAAAAAAAAATACTGTTAGTTTGTAATAAATTGTAGTCTCTTCCACCTTCCTTCTCTGTCTGTGACCTGTTCCCCCTCCCCAGGTTCACCATCAGTTCTGACAGCTTCCCACCTCGGTTACGATAAAGCTTGCAGCTGTGTATGTTGCTCTCCAATTCTGAATCTGGCAACCTCAATTACAGACAATGACATGTTTCAAACTATAGGGAGGCTAGAGAAGGACATATCCCACATGGTTTTTAAAGGCTTTGTGATATAGAAACTGGTGAAGGACCTGATTCATAGAGGAATAATATGCTGTTTTTCTGTGATATAGAAACTGGCAAAGGACCTGATTCACAGAGGAATAAGAGGCTGCTTCACTATGATACAGAAACTGGCGAAGGACCTGATTGACAGAGGAGTTACATGCTATTTATCAGTAATACAAAAACTGGAGAGGAATCTGGTTCACAGAGAATTTGCAGACTGGTGTTTACAGGGCCTACTACAGTGGCAGAAGAAGGTCCAGCACATTTACGGACCAAGGTGTGAACTGGCTTGTTACACAAACACCACCCTGGTCACCAGGCAACCCTAACAGAAAGGCCCATTTTACGGAGGGGCCCTGCATATTATGGGATATGGTTGAGCGGGAAGGAGATGGGACAGAGTTACTGGCAGGGTCACCGAGGGGGTGAAATCAGCTTCTCTCTCAGGCCGGCTGTCTCATAGACAACATAAAGACATATGCATGCATGTACACGCTCACAGAAGTGCCACAGTAATGTGTGTGCAGTGCACCCACAGATATCAGGTATTAGCTACTCCATAGAGAGGCAGCCAAGTAGATTTATGTGTCCCTGATGTCAGATCTCCAGAGATTGCTTGGAATGTCTCTCTGCAAACACATCCCTATTGGCACTCAATAACTCACATTATAGAGACTCAAGAGGAGAAGAGTCCAACGCAGAACTATTGCAGCCAATTATTTCTACTGCGTGAGAATAATGCGTTAGCCATATTTTAAGCTTTGTATTTATGTATATTTGCATTCTGAAACATTAACAACCATCATATCATATTATATATTGACAGTCTTATCTTGGTGTGTCCCAGAATTGGGGTATGTTTTGAATGGGGGTAGTTTATGTGAAGGTGCATGTCAGCCATTTTGATACCAGGTGAGAGCTGGCAATCAAAGGTATCTCAGCCAGAGCTCACAGCTACAAGGGAATGATGTTCATTTCTGACAGCCTTTCACAGAATCCACTGTTCCTCATGTCCTCTCCTCCCAACACCATCCACCAATTAAATTAGACGTTTTATCACACTTTTACAGAGAACTATCATTGGCTTTACACAGAGCAGAAGGACAATTGAGCAGAAACCAGGCCGAACCTTCAAAAAGAAAGGGAGTCAGGTAACGTACAAACATCCCAGTGGGGAACACTCAAACAGAGGCAGGAATAAACACACCACAACAAATACACCACCACAAACACACATGCACGCACAGGCAAAAACAAACAAGAATGCACACACTTAAAGATAAGCCCATTCTTTGGTATGTTCCTAGTTCATTAAGGGCTTAATTCTCCTACTGTGGTCCCGGTTTCCAGACTAGATGGGAATACACTCAGACTGGCATCAGTGAGTGACATTATCTGATATTGCAGGGTTTTGCTGATGCTCCCCCTTTGAGGCTATGAGAGGGGAGGTCCTGCTGAACTTAACCCTTTAAGGTGCGAGATCACAAATACATTATGTGCTTAGAATGCTCTTAACTGAATAACTAATGCTGATGCAACAATCATTACTGGAAATTGAAAGCTACGGAGTTCTGACTTAGAATTCTTAAAAAACTATTAAAAAAACACCATTCAAAGGATTAAAAGCCTTTATAATAAAGAATGACTTTTACTAAGGCCTACATACAGTACCACCCTTGCAGGCTTAGACTGAAGTCCAAAGACCAAGCTGGGAATCAATCATTTCCATTTTGCTTTGAAACATTTGTCTGGCTGAAGTTTGTCTTACAAGGTTATGGCAGTTGTGTGGCTGTCACCAAAGACCCTTCTAGTGACCCTCTTTATTCACAAAAAATCATTTCCATGGTGAAGCCATCACCCCCATGCTGTGGCTATGCTACCTTGTTACAATATTCAGCCAATTATAAGTGAGTGAGTGTTCCCATAGGTGTGAGCATGTAAAAATGTAGAAATATGTATTAAAATGTATGAAACATCAGTTTTGTGTTCCAGTATATTGGAGGCTGAGTTCTGCTGACACCATTTTAAACAAGGACTTCAGCTCAACCTGTGTCTGCTTACGGAGTGCTGTAAGAACTAGGCCCTGGTAGTGAACATGACAAACAATGTAAATTGTTGGAACCTAGGAAGACCTAAATGCAAGGAAACAAAGACTGCTTAACCATAGGATACCAAACACTGCAATATAAATGCTTGACAAAGAACTTTCCATTTCTATGGATGCACTGACAGAGAGAGACTGCAGGACATTTCATGCAATAAAAAAAAATCAATGCAAATTTAAATCCAAATCTCTTTAATAGCATATGACACCAAACACTGCAATACAGAGCAGTCTACATATTTGCGGTTTGAAATTAAGCTCAATGGAGAACTCAAAACTGCTGTGGATGCACTTAAAGAAAAGGACTGCGGGACATTTTATGCAATAAACAATAAGAAATCATGCAAATATAAATCTAAATCCATTTAATAAAAGCATCAGGACAGGGACAAATAATAACACAAACAACAAAGAAAACTACAAACCAAAACCGCATGCTATCTGGCTCTACGAAAATGCAGGAAATCTGCTCTGTGTTTGAGATCCATTAAAAAATAGGCTGATGGCAACAGTTCTTCAGAAGAGGGAATTTGTGGCTTTGGCAGCACGATATCTTGCCCTTACTAGTCTGGGAGACAGCAAGTGATACAAATACAAAGATTTGTTTCATCTATGTTCCATAACCGATTTAATATACATGTTATATTGTCATATTTTAGGTTGTTGTCAGTTCAGTGCATTCTTTGGCAAAGTAAGTGTGACCTTTGCATGCCGGTGAAGTCTATTTCAAGACAATTTGAGAGAAAAAACTGTCAAATATTCTCAAACCATTGCTTTGATATTATCATGGGATACTTTGGGAGGTCATGTGGAGAGCGTGTACGGCAGGTCGGGTGTAACATGAACAGGTCAGCGGGGTAACCAGGGCAGTGTGTGGAATGTGAAGTTTCTCCACTGACCTGGGTGAGGTAACACACCCTTTCAAACATACCACTCACTCTACCCCCCAGTCAATCTGCCACTGGATCAGAGGAAGAGCCCGAAGAGCCCAAATCGCCATGGTAACCAGCACACCAGAACTCTAAATACTGGAGCTGTGGTTGTCGCTTACGGGAAACTTCTGGACCTTTCCAGAGACTGTGAGATCATCAACCTGCCAGTCTTAGCTGGAGGTGAGGGGCGGGGGGGGAGAACAAAGATGAACAGAAGAAGGTGTGCCTCCTCTCCTTCAGCAGGTGCCAGTGGCAGATGAAGGGATGAAGGGGGAGGTAGATGTTCTGCTAGATGAGAAATTCCAGTTGATGGACACAGCAGAGATGACTGCGCATGGCTTTGGTAGCGGCAGTAAGAACAAAGAGCCCACAGAAGGACGTATGCAGGTAAACAGGGCCCCCAAAAAGAGCTCAGTACAGAGAGAGGGAACCAGATCAAAGAGGTTCCCAGGGTAGGTCCACCAACATGTGCGCGCATACACACACATATCTACACACACAGATACCTAGACACACACATGCATACACACACACACGCAGATGCCTAGACACACACATGCATGCACAAGCACACACACAATGAACTGCAATGAAAAGAACAAATTCTGCCATAGTGTTAAACTGGTTTCCCATGATAAGAGGTCACTGGGTTTGTGTCTTTGCACAAGTTTCTGGAACTGAATTCTTGTCACTGTATGTGTGGCAGTGTGCTCCACTGACCTGGCATGAGAGTGTGCTCTCATCATTTCCACATTGTGTGCAGCTGGCTCCTCAAAAGAGGGAAAGAAAGACAGACAGACGCAGAAACAAGATTTATCCGCAGAGGAGATTACAGTGTGTGGGGGCCCTGCGGTCAACGACAGCTTCTGTCACTCTCCCGAACCTGAGATCAAACGCACGCCGTCATTGAGAGAGCAATGGTCCACCGGCCTCATTCCTCATATTATCACCCAGTCATTCAGGAAACTGCCTTTACTAAAGACTCCTTACAGCCCATCCATTCATTACACAGCTTCCTCCACAACCTTACTGCCGCAAACTCTGCCTGAGACCAACATCAGAAAATCTGAGGGAACAATGGCCTCTGTGTTCGAGAAGAGCTCTTTCCTTCGGTTTATGAACCTGTTTTTCTCCTCTGGCGCAAGGCCAACGCCACTTCAACTCTCAGCAGAACCAAACAGATAAGGAGCCGGGGGCCTTACACTCCACACTCACCTTTCATCCTGTAGGATCATTCAGAGATAAAAAGGAAGAAAAAGCTAAACAAGAGAAAAGGCAGGAAGAAGGAATAATGCAGGGATAAGAGCGGTAAGGCGGAGAGGGGAAAGCTCTAGGTCTACCTGTCAGAGAGATGAGTGTGTGTCTGCATGTACTCAGCGTGCCCCAGAGTTATGGAGACAGCGTGTCTATCAAGGAGAACAACATCAGCTTTGTCGTCATCACCATCATCACCACCATCGTTTGTGATCATGTGAGTTTCCTTAACCACTTAAGTATCACCCCTTTTCTTGAAGCAAGCTTGAAAATTACATAAATAAAAATGATTACTATTCTTGAACCCTTTTGACTAGAGGAATAATCCTGGTCTGTCCTGAAAGCCAAGAGTCAGAATTACTCCAAATACAGTGAATGTGGATGCTTGGATATAGATTATTGTGGCTGTGGCTACTCCACTTAAAAACACTGGAAATGGATTTACAAGTGGATTTAAAAATGAGCATTCTGCTTTGTTTTTTCTAAGCTAGTCTAGGCAGTCTTCCAAAAAGGACTCCAAAAGGACACATGGAAACTAAATGATATTCTGGGTTTTATGAGGTGTAAAATATTGTATTTTAGATTAATCACAATAATAACATCTTGTATACTAATATATTTATTGAGGTCCATTGATTGAAGTTTTTGTGAAATGCCCAATCCCCATCAAGTAAAACACATTCCACAATCTTGCATGCTATTTATTATTCAAAAGCAGGCTGGCACCTTATTTAAAGGCATACTGAATAATAAAAAAATATTTTTAGAATGTATTTAGATGAGGCGGCACAGTTGGTGCAGTGGGTAGCACTGCCGCCTCACAGCAAAGAGTTTGAATCCCCGTCGGCCGGGGCCTCTCTGTGCAGAGTTTGCATGTTCTCCCTGTGTCTGCGTGGGTTTCCTCCGGGTACTCCGGTTTCCTCCCACAGTCCAAAGACATGCAGGTTAGGCTGATTGGAGAGTCTGTGAGTGTGTGAGTGAATGGTGTGTGTGCCCTGCAATGGACTGGCAACCTATCCAGGGTGTATTCCTGCCTTTCGCCCAATGTATGCTGGGATAGGCTCCAGCCCCCTGTGACCCTGTTCAGGATAAGCGGGTTAGGATAATGAATGAATGAATGAATGAATGAATTTAGATGCTCACCGATATAAAATCTATTGTGGAGTCAACAGTGATTTCACTGCCTTCCTCAGAAATATTCACTCAGACTAGAGATTTCTTGGAAGTTCTCTATTTAGATTTAGGCATCGCAAAAAATTTTTTTTTTGTAAAACGTCATCTGTTTTGGCCTAAAATCTGAAGAAAAGTTTTTACCAAAGCATAACAGTCTCATTTGGATTTCCAAAATGCAAATGTTACAAAATAAGCAACTGTTGTTGCTAAAGCAATGGCATCTTAAAATAGGTTGTACAAATATAACCGTGAGTTTTAACAGTTTAAAACGGTATATCCTCTTCCCATAGTGATTGAAAATTTCACCATGAAAAAAAGAATGAATGTGAAAAAACCCTCACTTATTTCAGTCCACTACCTAGCTTTCAATGTGCTAAACTAAAAAAGTTAAAGCATTTTGCAGGGACACTATCCAACAATTAGCCACTGCCGTAGCAAAGTTTGCTCCTTGCTGGCTATCATAGTAGAAGCCCCAGGCTCCCAAGCTATATTTATTTCCTTTGTCATGATCAATATGACTTGTGGGTAAATTGAGTTGCATAAAGTCATGGTATTCCCCAACACCTGTCAATTTTTCATCATGCAGTATGTCATCTGCTGTGGTTTCCCTGGAAAGAAACATGTTCACTTTGACAGCACACAGCGAGAATCTCCCGTCAAAAGAAAGGAGAAAATGAGCAATGCCTTTTAAGTATATTAAGCATAAAAGCAGCCCAGAATACTAGTAAACTTCCAAAATTGGACACATTTTTCATGCCCTCTTCTGCCAGGAATTTGGATGATGTTAATGAGCACCAGGCACTGCAAGCTAACAGTAGCCCACTTTTCACAATGGAAATACGCCTCTGGCTTTTTTGTCTGTTTATCCTTTTGAAGATTTTTTTTTGTATAGTATCTGCAGCCTCAAAGTTCAGTTTAAATTCAAAGAATTCAATAAATATTTTAAATAAATGTACCTGTATCTCTGCTGTCAAAGTGACCTCTTGCATACTTTACAATATCTAAAGTATAATATCTACCTATCTAAAGTAGATAAAATCACTGACAGACATGTCTATAGCACTCTCTCGTTCTTTTTCTCTGTCTGTGTGTGTTGTGCTGGTAATACTAATAGAAAAGCCTGTTGCTACACCATATGTCATACAGGATGAACTCTGCCTTTGTCATAACCGTTACCTGTCTGAGAGACAGTAAAGGTCACACACAGGGAAAAGTTTATTCTTATAACTGTTACCACTGATCATCCAGTGAGGAAAATGGGTTGGATTATGGGCCCATTGGTATCTTTACACCCAGGCCCATAGTAACTTTGTTCCACCAGTGATCATCACCATCCTGTGACGGAACTGCAAAATACAAAAATGGCGTCATTCTCCAGATATGAACACAGACGGAACTGTATTTTCTCCTCAAATATGAATAAATTGTAGAAACTAATTTCTGCATGGCTGCCATCTTGTCACACCATTGGAATAGCTGAACACTGGGGCCTTCACACAGTGAGTGGGACATTTTACATTTCATTTGGTAGACACTTTTATCCAGAGCGACATATGATACGTGCATACTGAAGGTGATTAGAACAAATACAAACATAGGTCAGATAAAGTATCATTCTCATGAAGTGGCAGTTTTCCATAGCCATGAGCATCTAGTTAAGTTCACACAGTAAAGCTATGGCTAAGTCTTAGTGCAAGTCAGTGAAGCTGTGGCTTCAGATAGACGTGAGGCATGTGATTACGAGAGACGTGATGAAAGTACCACAGTTTTAGCAAAGCTGGCTGGACTGTGGCCTTCACACAGTGTGAGGGACATTTTAGCACAACTGGCACTCCACTGGGTAACGTTCAGGCTAATGTTCCCTCCATTCACTTCCTGTTCGCATCTGCCAGGGAGGAGCAGGTAACGGCGACATAAGAATAAACCAGCTGGAAGGAAGCCATTGTTCTTAACGGAAGGATGAGGGAAAAAACCTTCAAAATGGCTGCTTGTTTTTTTTCTCTCTCTCTTCTAGGCTACAAAGGAAATAAAGAGTCTATTGTTAGGACACTTATCATAATCTCTGCCACAAATATTAGATAAACACAAAATAGTGGATATGGATACAGAGACCTATAAATATTAAAATCCTGCGCCAAGTCTTTATATCTTTATAGCTCACTGTCAGCCACAGTGACCTTGCTTATGAAATGAAGACATATTTTAACTTAATGTTACAGTATCTTGCTCTTGAGAGCATATCCAATTACAAATTTTGTGAACATTTCCATCGGACCTACAGTACACCCACAACTAACATTTCTCCTCAGCTTGTAGCCTTCAGAAAGCACATCAAGCCATTGTCAATTATACACAAAATGTGGGCATTTGAATGTGTGTGTGTTTGTCTGTGCATGCATGTGTGTGTGTTTGTGTGTGTGTGTGTGTCTCTGTGTGTGTATGCGTGTGCATGAATAGTGCAGCGCGTGTTTTCCAGTCATAGCGCTGGTAGGGTGCTGACAGGATCTTGGAGGAGCTTGGCTTCAGAACTGGATCTGGGCACAGTTGACAGGGAAGCGGAGGTAGGGAGCCAGATTCAAACTGTGTTAAAGAAGCGAGACCAGATGAGGTCAACTTCAAGGCTCTCCGTCTGGATGACGACTGAACTCGTAAATCCGGGTTCTGGTTTTATATTTTCAGCTTTTCACCTGCTGTCCCCTGAAGTCATGGCCTGGCCTCTGTGTGTGAGTGAGGCATGTACATTCAGCACTGCAAACTCATTGATTTTCATTTGGTCTTAGTTTAGGCTTCTGCGCTTCCTACTACCTGACCTTCACACACACACACACACACACACACACGGACACGCACACACGCTGGTTTATCTGGGATGTCATGGAACATGGCGATGGGTGGAGAGGGAGTTCGGCTGAGTGGGGTGGGCCCGGGTGGGCCGGGGTGTAGATCAATACCCCTGCTGTTCCCCCTGAGCGTCACAGCGTCCCTCGCAGTGGGAGATGTGGGAGGCCTCTTCCCCTGGAAAACTCCTCCTGCAAAAATAAACCAGAGTCGGGCACCACGGGGATCACCCGCACAAGGAGGCCAGTCTCCCCCTCACGCAACACCCTACGTCAACAGCACCCCTCTTTAGTATGGCCATGGGACCCAGCGTGTGTGTGTGTGTGTGTGCGTGCGTGTGTGTGAGGAGGGGGGGGCGTGTAAACACGTGTGCTGAGAGGAGTTTGTGCTGAGTCATTGAAGCACACGGGCACATGCCGTCTTCCTGCCAGTGGATGAGCAACAATTAACATTGAATGAACTGAAGCGGGCAGACCTGCGTGTGGAGAGTGTGCGCGGATGAGCAGCATCGCGTTTCAGGAAACGCCCTTTCAATGGGCAATCGCTCTTTCCTGGACAGGAAGAAATCACAGCAAGGCTGGGATCGCGGGGTCTAAATTGGTCCCCAGAGGGCGTCGCCCCTTTCCTTCCTCGATGGCGTATCACGCCGTGCTGTTCCCATCCGCACCTGCGCCGCTATCGTTAGCGGGTCGGCCCGGCCCTCTGACCGCTATCCCCGCGCTTCCTGTGTCAGAGGGGAGAGGGGGCCTTCCTGACGCCGCTTTTGATCGACCTGCCGTTGTCACCTTCCCCTCCTCTTCCTCAAGCCATGGAAGCGGACGGGCTTCCTGCTGACCCAGTGAGGCGTCAGACTGAGAGAAAGTGAGCGAAAGAGAGGGAAAAAGTCTCCCTTAGCAGGACCAATACCTCAATCTGCATGCGCTCATCTTGAATGTAGCACCACAGCAGTGTTATAGCGTGCAGTAAATGTGCGAACATTACATTACATTGCATTCATTCAGCAGATGCTCTTAGCCAAAGTGACTTACAATGTAAGAGTGCATTCGTCTGTTTTATATGAGCTTGAGTCCTGGAAAAGTACTGGGTTTCTGACGCTGGTTGGTGTAGGCTCATATCCCAGCTGTGCCAGCAGCGGCTGTGGTCAGCAGACCCACAGAGCAGTGCATTATTGGCCATAGTGAGGGAGGGGGGCTGTCTGATGGCAGCATGTTCCTCTACACATCATTACTCCTTTGAAGAGCAGGTTTCTCTGGAATATTTTTTGTTTCAATTTCTAAGTCAGTGTTCTAGAACTTCAGTGCATTCCATTACCAGTAGCAATTGTTACATCAGTATTAGAATGTTCAGTTTAATAATATTCTGATCACATATTTGCGATCTCACACCTTAATGGGTTAAGTGACTGCAGCCCTGTCAAGTTGAGTAGCAGTTACTTACAAAATCTTCTGCTTTAGCACACTCACTTCCACTTTAGGTTTAAGCAAAACCAAAACCCTTTACCTGGGGAAAGGGATTTATAGACAAGCTGGATGTAAGGTTGTCTAGTAAAATGACCATATTCAGGCAAAATTAAACATTTGAATTCAATTAGGTGTTTATCTCCTAACATTCAAAATATATAAACTCAAAGGATTTTCAGATGACAGTTCTCATTATTATATACGTGCAACAATAAGATAAAATAGTCCGAGAATCGGGATAATATTTTAACTAAAATAATCAGTCATTTTTTTTATTGAATAAGTTTTCATTGATTCATGTGTGCATCAGTTTCTTTCATTCCAGAAGGTTCTGAGAATCACTTGCTTCCTTTACTGTATATTGTGTTCAGGCTATATGATATTTTCTCTGGGAGTATTAAATGCATCTCACAAGAAGGGGAAATAAAATAAATGTTAGCTATTAAAAGTATTTTAAAAACATGTGAGTTTATTACAGAAGTTTTACTCTGCTGCTGTGAAAATGATTTTCAGCATATAAAACCAAATTTCGTTATTGCACCAGTGATTGGCCCGACCTGCTATTTCCCTAAGAATAGTGCCAAAATGAGCAGTGAATCCAAATCATGTGGCAAACTTATTTTCATTATGCGTATAATAGTTCCATTATACGTTTCAAAATTCAAAAACCCACACACATAATTTCCTGTGCTATTGACCTTTATTTTCGGGAAAAGTCTTCCCTGGGAATTTCCAGTTCCTTTTCTCAAAACCAGGTCCCACAGTCTGTCCATCCCCCCCCCCCCCACACACACACACACACACCCCATCCTCATCCTCCTTATAGCTGAGACAGGAAACACACTCACTGATGAGAAACTGAGAGACTCACAGATCCGCTGTGCATCCACACTGCCTTCCTCCTCCTTGCCCGCACAGGAAGTGACCTCACGGAGCTGCATATGCCCTTGATGGACTCACGTAGCCTTCCTCCTTACTGCCAGTGCAGGAAGTGACCTCACCGTGGAGTGGCACGTATTCTCTCAGTCTAGCGATTCTGCCCTGCTGCACGTTGCCCCCTGCACCGGAGTTGATCTTTCCACTGAGAAACATGCTCTATTCTGTAGGGGAACAATTTTGAAACTTGAAGGTGTAAGATCACACATATATGATTAGAATGTTCTTAACTGAACATTCTAATGCTCATGCAACAATGGAGCATTGTAGTTCTAGAACATTCAAAAACATTCCAGAAAACTATTAGCCTGTCAGTGGGTCATCAGCCTGTAAGTGATGAGCACTGCACTGTACATCGCCTTTACTGAGGAGATAGAAGACCAAGACATAGTGTTCTTCTGGTAGGAATCCCCCAGCAGGAGAGAGGGTTCATAAAATGTGAAGTAATTGAGCAATCCACATCTTGCCTGATTAGAAGTGAATACATATAAAAGCCCTGGTACAGGGCAGAATGTCTCAGGCACTGCCTCTGTGTGGCCCTTTTTTTATGAATGTGACCATAAACACGGTATTTCCCAAAGAGTTCAAAATAAACTGATGGTTCTAGCCAGGTCTCTGACAGTGAACTTGACAATTTGCCAGTAGGCAATTCCCACCACTGAAAATCAGGCCCCAAGTCTGAACTGTTGAAAAATGAGAGGTTCATTGATAGCAGCATAAGCCCCTTGGTTGAACAGGAAGGAAACGTCAACAAAACAGTAAACAGGATACGCACCACTTCTGCAACAGATTGAAAACAAAATTATACTGTTCATTAGAGACTGTACCAGACACATTTACTGTATTAATCTATTACTGTTTATTTTATGGTTTTAAAGATATTAATTTGGTATTTTTCATTTTTACTAATGCAGATACAAAACAATAATTTCTAATTCATTTCCTGCCAATTCCGTTTCCTAAATTCAACACCACAAGATATTTGTTATACAAACTGCTCTTGATATGAAAAGATTATACCACCTATCACCACTCTCTCCATTACTGTGTTTACACAAGGCTGTGCAGATTTATGACAATGAAATGGTGGCAACACCTTTTTTTCCCTTCGCTTTTAAAAACACAAAATGAAGTTGGGAGCCAAAGGAAAGCGCCCTGGAGGGGGAAACAGAGCAGAGAGATATAGAAAGAAAATGGGAAGCAACAGACAGGTAGTAAGAAGAGGCGATGACCTTGTTTGACATCTTACTTATTCTGCTTTACATCAGGCATCCCTGTAAACTACAGACAGAAAACTGCCTACACCAAGCCCTTCAGGGGTAATGCTGTACACGCAGATCCACACAGGTACCGTAACTCTTAGTACTCTAACCCCATGTTTCTCAAATTACGGTCCTTGAGGATAGAGGAACTGCTGGTTTTCCACCCTCCCTTTAGCTGGGCAGGGAAGACAGTTTGGCCAATCGGTAGCACTAATTGTTCAGTTAATTATGTGGGAGGAAAGAAAACCTGGGCTGGATTTGGATTGAAGGGCCAGATTTGTAGCCCTGCTCCAAGTGATAGGAAACAGTCGCAACCTGGGGTGTCCAATCTTATCCGAATATGCTGGTGTGGGTGAAAGTTTTTGGTTTTAGTCCAGGAATACAACATCCAATTCAACAAATTAATTGATAATAGTCTTCAATCAAGACCTTGATCAGGAGAATAAGTTGTCTTTGTGCTGGCCAAGAACAAAAACCAGCACCCATTCCGCCTGTTTTTGGATATGATTTTATATACTGTATATACTGTATATGGATATTAAGTTTGTCCAGGGACCACCTACAGTACCTTCAAGGAACCCGAGGGGCCTTCAGGACCTGTCCGAATCCTAATATGAAGTTGTCCCCCTTCCTTTCAAAACCATCAGTCATGTCACTTACTGTAAAAATGTTCACTGGAGTCAGGGCCTATGCCCTTAGTCTACCCAGCCGGGCAACACCCAGTGACCCTACAGGCATATTGGTGCTGTATGCACAAACGTGTGCTATCCTTAAACAGTCGGGCCAACCAGGGGACAGGAAGCAGCCGCGGAGGATGGATTACCCTGGCAAGCATGTGCAAGAAATCTGAAGAGCACAGTGACCCTATGCAGTGGTCAGTGAAGACTAAGTGCACAGTTAAGTGCTTAACTATGGCTCTCTCCAATGCTGTCTCACTTTGAGCGAGCAGACCACTGATGCCCCCTGTTGGTTGTTTACATTCGATTAAAAACATGAGTTCACCCAAACCCAGTGTTCACTTTTACCATACTGTCACAAGAACCAGAACTTTAGAAACACTGCTATTTTTAAGGTATATGTTAAATAAATAAAAATACATTTTTATAACATACAGAAGTAGTCAGAATAATGATTTTACCTGTCAGTGTCCTGGAAGAGCGCACCATATCCTAATGACCTACAGGGGGCAGTGTAGGCATACAAACCACTGGTATTGTGCGTTGAGAGTTCTATCGATCCTGTATTGTGTGTACACCAGATGGGGCTGTTGGCACATAATGTTTTTAGTCCAGATAGAATGATATCTGAAATGTCATGTAGAGATGATCTTGCTTATTGTCTACCTGGTTGAAGTTACACAGCATGGACTCCAGCATCACACTGGAGAAAGAAGCAGTCGGTCATGTGAATCCCTCACACTCAGGAAAAAAGATATGAAAAAGAGCCTGAAAACGTTGTCACCGTGCTGCTACCCAACACAGTAGGTACAAAAAAGTTTACTCCTTGCCAGCAATACATAATTAATTCATTAATTTTTTGGTTTGTAAAAGGTACTTATTCCTTCTGAAATTGAACTTTCTCGTACTTCCAGCAACATTTGGGAAATTTTTTGCTTCTGTTGGCACTGAGATTCAGTGGGGTTTGGTGATTTAAATAAGAATGTGTGAGTGTTTCTAACAGTCAGCATAAGAACCCCAGACTGCTTCAGAAATGTCACTTCCTTTTGACCATTCATACTTCCCTGGCCTTTCCCACTTCCTGTTCATGTTTTATTGCAGAATGTAGACTAGCAGAGGCACTTCTCACATGGGTCTGTTTCCACTTCCTGTTTCACCAAGATCTTCCTCCTCTTTGGTCTTAATCTGTCTTCCTTTCTTTCCTGTACCTCTCCAGCAGCAACCCCTAAGGGTCCAGTGCCATACACCTGATACTAACCAGCCCCATTCCCCACACCACATCACTCTGACAGAGACAGACACAAAGCTAAGGTTGCCTAAACTCATGCAGCTAGTGGAGTGGGTGGAGATAGTAGTGGTGGTCAAGGGGTAAGTGAAGTTAGGAGTGTGGCTTAGCGATGGGTATAGATAATAACTGTAACTGTAAAATGTTGTTGGGACTGTTGAGTCGGTTTGCAGCTAGCAGTTAGCAGAGTGGTACTTGGACAGAGGGGTCAGCAGTGGGCCCAGAGTGTGTTGTTACCACAGTTATGGAGAAGATGCTTTCACACAACCGCTGTTTGATGTAACAGAGGTGTAAATTGAGAGTGATGGGACACTATGGGGTGCAGCACTATCGTAAACATGGCTGTTAAATTTTACAGCAGGCTCATCTCTCTCGTAGGGTGCGAGGAGGAGCATGAGACTGGCTGTCCCCGGACATTCTCACGCCAAGCGGCCCGTCTTTCACCTGACCCGAAACGCTGCCCCCCTGGAGACCTCCGAGTGACCTTTCGTCTCAGGAATAGACATCTCCTGACATGCGGAAAGAGCTTATTTTATGCTCGTTTTTGTATGCGACTTAGCCGGAGGATACCTCAGGTTCCCAACCAACATACCAAAACACAGCAAGGGAGATTACAGTCATCACAACACAGTATCCAATAACACCTCCACCACAGGGATCCTGGCTGGTGTCCCAATGTTCCTCGCTGATGACTTGGTGATTCAGCTTGCACAGTCGGGTTTCGATGTATAGATATTTACCCGTTTGAGAAGCAGGTTTTCTGCAATGTTTTTTTTTTTGTTGTTGTTGTTTTTTCAAAATTCAAAGTCAGTGCTCTAGTGTTTCTGTTCATTGCTTTCAATTACCAGTAGTGATTGTTACATCAGCATTATGATATTCAGTGAAGAACAGTGAATAATTTGTGATCTTACTCCACAAATAGTTGATTTACTGTATGATCTCCACCTCCATATCAACCAGTCCCCTGTGGCTGAAAGAGTCTGGCCAATCAGTAGCATAATTGTTCAGTTAATTACCTAAGAAGAAACAAAATCCTGATTTGGATTCAGGGGCCAGGTTTGACTATCCCTTTTCTACTAAGTTTTTCTTTTTTACACATTAAAATGACCAACCAATTCAGATCCACAAAACTAGGTGAGGTCAGTTAACTGTTTCACCTACTTTAAATATCTGCTGGGTAACAATGAAAACAAGCAGACCCTCTTGGACCGGGGTTGCAGACCACTGGTTTAATGTAATGCACTTCAATACAACAACAATGTAATGCACCAATGCAACAATGCCTTTGATCATCCTGAATGGGCCTGGTGTCTATCCTACATCCAGTCTGTACTTTGTCATTGGCCAGCAGTGTGTGTGTGTGTGTGTGTGTGTGCGTGTGAGTGTGTGTGTCAGTTTCCTTTCTCTTGGTCAGGAGGCTGGTGGCTAGATATTTGTGGCTGTGAATGAACGATGGGGCACAAGAATGCTTTGATCCTCCTGACCTTCTTACCTCCTCAATAAAAGCCCAATATCTCCCTTGGCATCCAGAAATACAATCTTGTCAAAATAAACACAGAACACCAAGCTTGTAGTCTGCAATAAAGCCTCTTAAAGCCTCTTATTCAGCCCCTTTAACAAAATTTAAAATGTAAATGTCTGTACATTAGTGACTTTTTGTATAAGTAGGTGTCAAAGACAATGTCTTATTCTGGGTGGAACTCAAATAAGCTTCATGGTCAGCAATGCAGGAATGAGATTTGGTTTTGTGTCTGTGTGTGTGTGTGTCTGCATGCATGTGAGTGTGGGAGAGAGTGCGTGAGCGCATATGTGTTTGTGTGCGCGTATGTGGGTGTGTGCATGGTTTGCGGGCGTATGTGCTGAAGTTCAAATTATTTCAGCAGAACAACCCATATGTCTAAATACCAATACCAGCTTTCTGCCATATAATTTATACTTCATCATGATGATGTGCATGATTTATAAAAGAAGATAAATCTATGTGCGAGATAATTAATTGAGTATGCAAATGTAGCCACAATTCAAATCTCAGGGTCAACACATGAGAATAGAGGTGATTAAGAACTGCAGTAAATCACACATTCTCCTCAGTCAGTCACAGAAATTAGTCAGAAACGCTCGGCTGTAAGCCGGTCTGTGATTTAATGAGTTGAAGCCAGACATAATGTGATTGCTCGGAAACATGGCAGGAACTGGTCACATCTCTATCATCCCGTGTGAGCTTAAGCTGTTTCACTGCTGTCACTGATTTACAATGCCGTTTGAGCCCGCATTCTCGCTTACTGCGAGTTCAGATAGCGCGTGCTGGTTTTGAGTTTCCTGAAAATCATCTGTTGCCTCTGTATTCTCCCAAATTCTTCTGTACTTCTGGAATCTTTCTGATATACCAGCTTCCAAGTCTATAAGCATGGGCATTTCAAAGTTTGGCCAGAAATGGCCTGCAAATTCTTCTCGAAAATGCAGTGGAAACACAACAGGAACTATCTAGGCAATATCCGTTTGGCAACTTTGGTGACCAATTTACTGAAATTTTAACTGTAATTATGGTCGCTTATTATTCTGGCTGAGCATGCATCCAAAAACATTTTCCAGTTATTACATACCACCTGCCTTACATCTCAGGCCACACTGACATTTTCCCTCCAAATAGTCCATGCTAATGCTTTCTCCCAAAACACGGCAGTAAAGGCTCATGCCAAAAAGCCCACACTAACACTCACATCTCTCCACACTGACGCCCTCCCCCTAAACATTCGATCATGTCATACCTCATGCCAGGAGAGGTTTTGATGTTTTTGTTGTGTTTTCTGATGGGCCCTGAAAAGGATATTCCTTTGGTCTCAGCACCCATATAGAGTAGTGTATCTAAGACTATATATAAACAGAAAGGATGTTTAAATCAAATTTTATAAATAACCAGTTTGGTCTGTTTTCACTCCATTGCTCAGTGTCGCGTCTTTTTATAATTCTTGTGAATATTTTCATTTAAAATATTTTCCAGAGCAGCATATAAACAAATAGTCCTATTTTCTTTTCACTCCTATCTCTGGTCTTACATTGGGCGCTGTGCTGAATGTTCATTCTTGGTTTAATGTTCAATTCAGATGGCTGCCACATGTTCCTATGACAGGAAGTGGAAAGGGCAGATGAATTTAACTACCTTTAGAGGGCGCTCTCACCTCCATCTCAGCTGAGTCTCAGTTTATCTTCCTACACTGTAAAATGAAAAAAGTGCACATGCTCTAAATGTCAAGGCACTTTGAGTTTAACTTAGATTTTTAACATTCATTAGCTGCTTTGCGCAGAAAATTTTTACATTTTGTAACAATTAATGTTAGTCGGCATAACTTATCCTTCACCAATCTTTGACCAAAATGTAAAAATCTAAGTTAAGCTTAAAGCTAAAAAATGAAGAAAGTTGCCTTGTAATTTTGAGTATTCTGAACTTGAAGGGGGCAGTATACTGAATACAGTCATAGCTATGTTAGACAGCACTAAAACTGGGTGCATTATTGTTAAAACCTTGCTGGAAGGACAAGTTAACACTGAAAGCATACCATACCGTGTTTGGACTAACACTCAGGATTATGCAGTATGTGTGAAGCAGAAATATTGTGTCTGCAAAGGAGATTGCAACAGCGTCTCTTACCCTGACTAACCTGCTTGGCCTTCAGTAAAAGGTGGGATACTGACTCTACCGCTCTAAATTCCTTATATGGTGTCCTACTGGTGTCTTGCCTCACAAAGACGTCATAGCCAGACCATCAAATATTCACCCATGAATAATTATATTGTACATTTGTACAAAGCCCCACAATCATACACTGGACTTCTGTGTTGCCCTGAGGCGGACAGGCCACAGCCGGAAGAGTTCAGGCCTCTGGGAAGTTCCCCGGGGAACAGAAAAGACAAGGTTAACCCCCTCCCCTGCCCCAGACACCAGCCCAAACAGTGGAGTCAGTGTTAAGTGGGCATCCCCAGGGGAGCAGTGACATAATGAGAATCAGGACAGTAGGCATTCCCAAAATCTGAAAGTATTCTGCAGAGTGCCCGGTAAGCGGAGAGACGAGACTCATTTTCCCACAGAAGAAATCTCTCTCTCTTTGTCTCTCTGTCTCTCTCTATCGCTCTCCCCACCACCTTCCCGCAAACATACAGTACACTTCCCTACGGTTATTCTCACATACG
This sequence comes from Conger conger, assembly GCF_963514075.1. Taxonomy (NCBI): domain Eukaryota; kingdom Metazoa; phylum Chordata; class Actinopteri; order Anguilliformes; family Congridae; genus Conger; species Conger conger. The sequence goes on from NC_083776.1 coordinate 24,586,022, forward strand.
TAAATATAGCTTCAGTACATGCAAGCATTAACATCAAACAATATACACACGAAAACACACACTTACACACAATATGGAAAACAATGGGGGATGTTGTGAGAACCAGCTGTGAAACTGCAGAAGGTGGGTGCAGAAGGGGTTTGATGGTAATATTTTGATGTGAAGGGTTTTATTTGTGCCCAGAGGGTGTGGCTATTTGGTAAGGGTTAGGGGTGGGGGGGGGGGTCTAATGAGCTTGATGACAACCTGAATCTACATAAAAACTTTGTGCCCCATGTAACCTGTTTAATTCTGAAGTCTGTACCCTTGTGTCCGCAAAGAGGTGTACAGCACAGCACTAACATGCAAAGAAACGCTGTACAATAACAGCACAGCTATAGCCAGCACAACTTTAACATAAGACAGTGGTTCCCAAAGTGAGGGAAGAGAGACCAGAGAGAGAATAAGACATAAGACAACATGGGGGACACTGGGTGGGGACGTGGCGTGTGGTGAGGGTTTAATTTCCGTTAGAAATCTTAGGAAAACGGAGAAAGGAAAAGAACAAAATACACAACGCAACTGTAACATGACGCACAACGCGGCCATGACATTGCTGCCCTGACAGCTGTAACCAGCACAGAGAACAGCCATGAGCAGCGGGTCTCTCTGTGCCAGACTCACACACCTGCTTGAGCCAAAGAGTGCACGGGCTGTGCAAGTCCTTTGAAGCCCATGCCAAGCACTTCCAGGTGGCTTCACATGAGGGCATGGCTTCACGATTTCAGCAGTGGTTCGAGAAACACTCAAAAATGCTTCCATAGGAGAACCATATCCAGTTAAAGGGTTCTTTGTCAGATGAATTGTTCTTTTATGTGGCAGTTTTCACACTTCATACCTATGACAAAGGGTGTTTTCCTTTATTATTTGTTATTCATTTCCATCCAACTGTGTGTTTACATTTTGAATGTGTGCATAATTAAACCAGCGTGGAAATGCCTGCAAAAAAAACTGAAATATTGCAAAAGTTGGTGTCCCGATAAAGAGAACATGCGATAAAGGGTGATGGAAACAGATTTTATAAATAAATAATGACATGACAAGGACCTGACCTGTTGTCCACAATTCAGAATATTCATATAACAGCAGTTAATGGAAACACACACTGATTCCAATTTTCTTTTTCTGACTTTTCGGAAATTCGCTTAACATTTGTGAAACATTTGGATGGAAACTTAGTTTGACAGATGGCTGAGGTGAGAAAATCACAGAAGTGATGAAAACAGGCTCAAGTCGAATGAGTGATGTCACTGAACTTGACTCAAAGGCAGCCGCCGTTGAAATGGCGGTAAGTACAAATCCCCCCCAAACCGCCCACCATCAAGGAGAAATAAGCAGCCTATTAAGCAATGCACATGCACTGGGGGCTGATGTAAGAAGTATAGTCATGCCAGCCAGGAGGTATGGGACCACAGCAGGAAAACACCTCACTCAATTGCTCATTTCCCATAGTCCATCCACATCCCACACTAAAATGGTTATATATTTTTCCATTATACCCTCAGTTATCACTTTATTAGGTAGACCTGTACACCAACTTGTTAATGCAAATATATAATCAGCCAATCACGTGGCAGCAACTAAATGCATAAAAACATGCAAACATGGTCAAGAGGTTTAGCTGTTCAAATGTCAGAATGGGGAAGAAATGTGATCTAAGTGACTGTGACCGTGGAATGATTGTTGGTGTCAGACAGGGTGGATTGAGTATCTCAAAAACTGCTGATTTCCTGGGATTTTCACACACATCAGTCTCTAGAGTTTTCAAAGAATGGTGCAAAAAACAAAAAACATCCAACAGTTCTGCGGGCATAAATGCGTTGTAAATGAGAGAGGTCAGAGGAGAAGGGCCAGACTGGTTGAAGCTAACAGAAAGGTGACAGTAACGCAAATAACCACACATTACAACAGTGGTATGTAGAAGAACATCTCTAAATGGATAGGTTACAGCTGCAAAAGACTTATTAAAAAATAAGTCTAATAAATACCTAATAAAGTGCTCACTGAGTGTATATTTTCAGCAAGATTTACTGACACTTATTTAGGAATTTGGGAAAAGTAGAAAGAATAAAGATAAAATAGATAAAGATAAAAGAAACATAACATGCAAGAATATTTATCTGTTTGTATCTACTGATTGTATTGGAACCAAGAGTGTGGTGAGCACAAGGTAATTGAAATAGACTTCAGAAATGAGGAACTGATCTGGAGACATCAGGGGGATGGAATTGAAGAAAGTGCACATTGCTGAGTACTTCAGTCTAAAACAGAAAAACAGGGACTTCAGGTGACAGACAGATGTGCTATGTGTGCTTCCATGTGCTTCCATGAGAAGGGACAGCTCATATAAAAGCCTGAGGAAGATCTTTCATTATAAGAAAATTACATGGGTATTTCTCTGTGACCTCATGCAACCCTTCACTGATGAGAGTTATTTTGGTTCTCCACAGAACCTTGTCTTCTCTTGGTAGAAAAACAATATTATTGCTGCATACTCATTGAAAACACTTAGAATGGGGACCATATTGCTGTACCACATTCCTGAAAAATACTGGGAATGGTGACCATCATAACCACAATGGTGGTTTCAAACCCTCAAAACAGCCCAGAGGAAATCAAGCCTCAAAGAGAATCCATCACAGATTCTACCGGGTATTTATTGTCCACAGTTTTTCAGTGGAGCCCTTGACTACAGACAAACACATTTGGTAAACATAAACTTCAGGCTAAGGGTAGGAATCATGGAGAAACTTGTTTTGAGGTGAATTCTGGTATTGGATTGAAGGTATAAAGCTGTGTTTACTTGATACCAGTCCGAGAAGTAGGGTCTATTGGGAAGTTGACCTCGAAGACCCAGCTGTCTGGAAGCACATACAGCACTTTTCTTCATTAAATTGAATTTACCAAAAAACAACAACAGAAGATGATTTGAACAGGTTCCATGTGTTGTCCAGAAATGCAAATGTTTCCACAAATAATTTAAAAACAAGTTTGGCAATCAAGCCGAGTGTTGAAACGGCTCTGACCTTAATGTTCGGCTCCTGAGTGATGCAAGTCTGGCACTAGGTACCACACAGATGTTTGGGTGTGTGCAATCGTGTGCATTTGGGTGTCGGTGTGTTTGTGTCTGCGTGGGTACATGTGTTCATCAAGCTAAACATCGTTCAAAGCCAAAATGAAAATGTCAGTCTTCAAAGGTGCCATGTAAATACGTTTGCTGAAAACCGCAGAAGTGTGTTTTGCCCCTGGAGAGCTGGTCTATTTGAGTTCCACTTGAGATTGCGTGCAGTGAAAACATTTTTGTTTAGATATGTTCCGTTTCGGTTTTTCCCCACTGCTCTTGCAAATTCCACAATAACATCTCAATTAAGTGTTTTCGATTTTCATGCCGCAGCCTCTTTCCCTGCTTGCTGTCCACATCTGAAATCAAATCTCTACAGTCCATTCTGTGGGTTAACACATTCCATATGCGGCTGGTAAACAGACTGACGGCGAGTCCTTGTTCGCATATGACCACAGTTTCACGAGGCAAAAATGTGAGTTTCACCCACTGATGGGGGAAGGGGGTCAAATGTCAGGTTAAATCTCCTTTGTTTACAAGAATTTCTTCTACAGACTGCTAACCTGGCAAAAAACAAAACAAAATGCCTCTATAATGTAGACTATTTTATTTTGGGTCTGAATCATTTGTCTAATTTCCATAACAGAAACCAAGCCATAGCAGCAGTATCACATAAACACATGGTGTTACTGAACACTAGGCCTGAACGCAGTCTGGGGCATACATAGAGACCACGTTGTGCACTGGCACTGGATAACATGTGCGTATATTACACTGCTATGATCCCCAACATTGTGTGTGTGTGTGTGTGGGTGTGTGTGCGCGGGTGTGTGCATGTGTGTGTGTGTGTGTGTGCACATCTGTATGCATTACATTACATTACGTGGCATTTAGCAGACGCTCTTATCCAGAGGATAAGTGCAAATCAAACACAACAAGTGCAAAAGTGGACCTGAGAGGACAGTACAGTTCCGAGTCCTAGTGTAAACATACAGAAATTCAGAACCCTTGAAGAGTACAATCAACTTTCAAACTAGCATACCACAGTTGGCAGCTAGAATACAACAATACAACAGCCAATAAAACAACAATACCAATACAAGTAACAATATCTATACATAAGTACCATTACGGTCTAAGGCTAATCACGGTGATTGTGAGTTGGGGAGGGAAAGGTGTAGCCTGAAGAGATGGGTCTTCAGTCTGCGCTAGAAGGAGGTCAGAGACTCTGCCATTCTGACATCCACCGGGAGGTCATTCCACCACCGTGGGACCAGGACAGACAGCAGTCATGAGCGTGAAGTGCAGGTGTGGCGAGGGGGAGGCGCCAGACGGCACGAAGTGGCAGAACGGAGGGGTCTTGTTGGTGTGTAGATCTTGATAAGGGATTGAATATATACAGGGCCGATCCTTTAACTGCCTGGTATACGAGCACCAAAGTTTTAAATTTGATGCGAGCCATAACAGGCAGCCAGTGGAGGTTGCTGAGCAGGGGGGTGACATGTGAATGTCTGGGAACACTGAATACCAGACGGGCTGCAGCATTCTGGATGAGTTGCATGGGTCTAATGGCAACATTTCACATATGCACATTTCATTCAACCTTTATTTAAATCTCGGAAATGCATTGAGGGAGAGACCCGCATTTACAATGCCCCTGAGCTACAACAGAACAGCAACAAGTATGAACAGATGTATTTAAACTTAAAATCAACTTCTGCAATTGTTTTAATGAAAGCAGTGAGTCCATCTTTAGTGTATTTTGTAAAATATTAAAACATATTTTGCATGGGACACTACATTTGAATGCAGAACATGTGTGCGTGTGCGTGTGTGTGTGTGTGTGTGTGTGCAATACTAGATGTGTACATGCATGTGTGCATGTGTGTGTGTGTGTGTGTGTGTGTGTGTGCACATACTGGATGTGTACATGCATGTGTGTGTGCGTACACTGTGTGTGTGCGTGTGTGTGTGTGTGTGTGTGTGCATACTGGATGTGTGCATGTGTGTGTGTGTGTGTGCATACTGGATGTGTACATGCAAGTGTGTGTTTGTGCGCATATACTGTATGTGTGCATGTGTATGTGTGTGTGTGTGTGTGTGTGTGTGTGTGTGCATACTGGATGTGTACATGCATGTGTGTGTTTGTGCGCATATACTGTATGTGTGCATGTGTGTGTGTGTGTGTGCATACTGGATGTGTACATGCATGTGTGTGTGTGTGTGTGCATACTGGATGTGTACATGCATGTGTGTGCGTGTGTGTGCACATACTGGATGTGTACATGCATGTGTGTGTGTGTATGTGTGTGTGTGTGTACATGCGTGGGCGTGCATGCTTTTATGTGTCTCTGCGTCTACATGGAGAATAAATTCAACATTTTGGGAGCAGTGGGGGTTTGCCATCCCTGGGAAGGTCTGCCAAGTGCAGGCGACTGGTAACTCTTTCATGTGAGAGCATGGAAACGTTTGGGCTGATGGGAAACACATGCCACTGCACTCCTACAGTGGTCAGCAGGGCTGGGTTTATGACCTGACTCCTCAGATCTGCTTGGCTTTCACATTCTCACTGCTTACTAGGTCAGTGGGACGGCTCTCAAACCACTTCAGTCTTTATGGCTCTGTTTATTTTCTGTCATTTTCATCGCAGTTTTTACGTGGGAACAGTCGCCGTTCTGAAACTGATCATTATAATGTGTTTCCGTTTGCACGCAGAAAGACTTGAGTATGGCTGAGCAGCAAAAGTTAGCGCTAAAAACTGGCTGCAGACACAGACATCGTTGCCCTTTTTTTATGGTTTTCAGACAGAGCAGTATATCACTTACAGTAGATACAGCTGATAGATTTCAGAAGGGTCTCTCTCTCTCTTCTCAATTCAATGAAAATAGACTTTATCGGCATGACGTACATAGAAACATATTGCCAAAGCATGAAAAAATACGACAATGAACATATAAACAGGATGCAATACGGTTAGCTTGTGCAATGCCATGTCGTATAAACTACAACAATGAAGGCAACATTGAACAATTGAAAAGAGCAGCCAGAAAAAAAAGACAGTGGAAAGTTCCCTCTTCAGTGGAATAGGATACCCGTGCTCCAAAGGTCAGAGGTCGGAGGAAGGGGGAATTACGGGAAAGCGATTTATAATACAGACCAGGATTGTTACGGTCAATGAGATGCTTGTTTAGAGTCTGTGGTTTAGGCCAGACAGTGATCAGAAAGTCCCCTCCGGGGTTTGTGTTTGTGACTCAGCAACTAACATCAGTCCCCTGCAGAGAACCACAAACATCAGCTGATGTGCTGGAATTAGCCTATATATCCAGACTCAATCCACTGCCAGCATGGGCACAATATTCATTTGATTTAATAAACATAAACATATGCAATGTACTGTATAGTATTGAGACAGGACCCGAATCAGAATTCCTGATAAGATATCTGTAATTGGAAGTACCATGTAGTGTGTAATTACATTATAACTAGTGTAACAACCCTATACATGCATATTGTTACATTGTTATTACGATCATAACGTAGCGTAACTGTATATAAATATTTTGAATGGCTGTCTAAAAGTTCATACATCTTTATAAAAGAAAATGACACAACAAACTCAGAACAGTAGTAATTTCGTGTTGTGACTGCAGTCCATTCAGGTGGGAATCTGATGAAATTGACAGTTTTGAATGGCTGTAAGTGCTATGTGAATAGTACATATGTACATATACTGTACAGTATACTAGCTATACTCTGACTTGCTTTGTATTTGCAGCACACACCTATGTAAAGTATGTGTTGGCTCTTCTCATTTTATTGAGATTTTTCAAAGAAGATGAAAAATGTTTCTAAATTCAGAATTTATTCCAACGTTCCAATTCCAATTACAAATATTTTTTTGCTTGCTCTGATTGAATTTGATACACTATGCTCCTTATCACCCATAATTGGACCTGACCTCTGAATTTCAGTTCAGTGTGGAACTGACCTGGGCCCTGACTGTTATTCTGGTTGAGCAGAAACAGAGTGGCTGGCCGGTGAAGGCAGATTTAGCTGATTTAATATGAGAGGCATTACCATGCCCCGTGCCGAAGAGGTTTAACCTGTCTGGCCAGCCTAGAGTGGGGCCCTGGAGAACATTCTGAGGGGCTCCTTTTGTCAGTTCTTGTTATTGTTTGCTTTGCTCTTTCGACAGACCGGCTGCTTTAGTGGGATTAGCCATGCGGGGTGAACTTTTCACTCTGCACAGTCAGGAAAACTGTATCTCTGTATCCACAGGGAGGGAATGGGAGCGAATGGGATAAGGGCGTGGGGGAGAGGTGGGAAGGACAGCCAGTGGGGAGGACAGGCCATAGGGAAATGAGCCGGGGACGGAGAGAGGAGAATGGTGGGAAGAGTTAGGAGGAGCAGAATTCAGAGAGACTCCAGACTTCAAAGATAGCATTCAGTCTGGAGGGTGGAACAGACATATATGGGTCATGTTTGGAAAATGAATTGGGTAGCCTGTGGTGGAATAGCATCATATTAGGTGAACACTCATGTTCTGAATGCATCCCTGAAGGGTTAAATGATTAAATTAAGACTTTCAGGGGGGAAAAAAGTTGTTTATGCTTGTAATACATGGATTGGGAGTGAGCAATGTAACCCCAGCCCAAAACTATGGAGACAGAAAGCATGTGTCACGAAACATTCCGAGAAATTGATGAAAAAGCTAAAAACCCAGGGAGAAACTTCCCAGGTCAGGCATACATGCATTCAAATAAGCTACAAAACTACTGACTGCAAAACAAGACTAGAAAAATAACTGTCTGCAAATGACACTCAATCCAAACTGCTGGCTTCAGGGTGAAAGAATGTGCTGAGAAGGCAACAATTACTCCTCCAGGGAATAGAAAACAGACATATAGACCAAACCGATTATTCTAGTGGTTTTATAAAAGTGAGCCTTTAAGCCTTTAAGAAAAGCAGGCAAGCAACCTGACGAAGCAGAACTTTAAACACCTACAACAGTAGATCAGGCCAGGCAGATAAAACATAACAAAATAAAGCCACAAATAAATCAGCTTTGGAAAGTTTACTTAATTTAAGAAATCATGTTCTGTGACAGCTTGACAACTTATTAGCATGCACTCATCAGCCCGGTTGGAACATACACTTCTTTTGAAAAATATGCAAATGGTTATAGTTGTTTACAAATATTTACTTAGTGAGTGACGAGCTTGTGACCACAAACATGAGCGGCAGTCTTGAAGGCAACCTAACTTGATAATAACTTGCCATGAACCACTTTTTCAATCTAAACCAGATGGACCCAACCTAAAAAATGTTCTGTAAATTATAACCAGGCAGAATCAGCTCTGAATTACCCTCTCAGTCATAACTATTGATGCCGTGTTTGGAGTAATTTAAATATTTATAACCTACCTTCTACTGAACGGGAAAAAAGCAGAATTTGCAATTCAGTGTCAGACATGCTTTAGACCAGGGGTGTCCAATCTTATCCAGAAAGGGCCGGTGTGTGCAGGTTGTTGTTTTAGCACAGGACTAAGACAGCTGATTCTACTCATCAAGGTCTTGATTAAAGACCACGATTAGTTAATTAGTATAATCAGGTGTGTTACTGCTGGGTTAAAACAAAAACCTGCACCCACGCCGGCCCTTTTAGGACACCTCTGCTTTAGACCAAAGATACAAAGCACATACTTGTAGCATAACAAAAACAGTCCGTTTTAAAGGACAGGTCCATTTTTGATCATTGTACTTCAAGTCAGACAGCTCAATGCATGGCATTGCAGTTGAACCTGAGATAGAAACCTACATATTGTTGTGTGTCATTATATGCAGTCACCTTTAGTGCTAATTTCAATTCAAATTAAAATGGATAGTTCACTTTAAAAAATGCAATATATTTTGGTTTTAGTGTATGTATTCTATTGGTCCAAACAGATCTTTATGTGATGATGATTTGCGGGTTGATGGTCTAAAGCAAGAAAATACACTTCTCGTAACTCCAAAGCAGCTTGTGCAGGGACATTATCTTCGGCGTATTAGCCGCATTGGGTACACTGTGTTTGAAATTCAGTCTGGTCTCACACTAATTCGACGACACATCACCGAATGTTCTGACCACTGAAATCAGCCCTGCTGTTCCAGAGAGGCCCACCTCTCAATCCCAACAATCTTTTACAGCGTGTTACCTAACAATCCATCTGGATGAGCCTGACCTCAAGTCAGAGAGGACCGTCTCTCAATCCCAATGATGCTTTACAGTGTGCTACTGTGACCTCAAGTTCATGATGCTGCATGTGAGCTTGGCCAAAATGTAGAAACATATGTTAAAACAGCAATAACACAACAGTATCGTACAAATAGGTCCGCCATCAGAGGTGGGACAACCAGGTACAATGATCGGGCCCTGGAGAAGGAGATTCATACATTCATTCATTATCCTAACCCGCTTATCCTGAACAGGGTCATACATTGGGCAAAAGGCAGGAATACACCCTGGACAGGTCGCCAGTCCACAGGGCACACACACCATTCACTCATACACTCATACCTATGGGCAATTTAGACTCTCCAATCAGCCTAACATGCATGTCTTTGGACTGTGGGAGGAAACTGGAGTACCCGGAGGAAACCCACGGAGACACGGGGAGAACATGCAAACTCCACACAGGCCGAGGGGGATTCGAACCCAGGACCTCCTTGCTGTGAGGCAGCAGTGCTACCCACTGCACCATCCATGCCGCCATTGGAGAAGGAGATGGGTTGGGGATATTAGCCCATTAGCCCTTATCGTGAATATTACTGTTCCAGGACTGGGAATAGCATAATATAATTCAGCCTGCAGCCCTGCTAACAAGGATTGGATAGAAGATGGCCTTCAGGTCAGTAGGGATAGATTCCCATGATAGTCTTTCCTTGGTCGATGTCCACACCCTGAGTGTAGCACTGGCTGCTGATGCCTGGGCCTGTGTCTGGGGATTAGGATGGCTTCCCACAGCTCCACAGGGGAGCTTCTAGGGAGACTTGGAATGGGAGAGGAGGTGCCCTCAATGCCACTCCTGGCAGTATCTGGCTGTATACAAGACCTCCTGTTGTTTAGTCTGCAGTTGGCCTACCACAATACTTTCTGGAACACCACTGCCCTGTTTCTGTCAACTACAGGCCCTTTTTTTAAAGGAGTGCTGTAACTTTGCCATAACGTCCTTTTGTTTGCGTCTTCAGGCTGCGTGTGTGGCTCAAGATGGCTGGTCCTAGTTTGTTTTCTCAAAGAGAGTGAGAATGATTTGGAGAGATGGCTGTCTTCATTGGTGTTTCACTTTTTATAGGAAAAGAAGAGTGTTGGTTTCATTCATTCATTCATTATCCTAACCCGCTTATTCTGAACAGGGTCGCAGGGGTGTTGGTTTCAATAGATTACAAATCGAATTCAGACTGGCTTGATGATTTTGACCCAAGTAATGAAGAATTTCAGGATCACCTTGACTGTTAATCAAACAAATAAATAGATAAGTAAAGAAAATACACAGAGCATTCAGACAAAATCTCGTCCTGTACTTGCTTGTCTGGTTCCTGATGACCTTGTTTTGTCAACCAGATGGAAAAGAACTTCAAAAACTGAGTTGACTGGGGTCATATCATACGAAAAGCAGCTATACAAATTGTAATGACACCAGAAAGAGGAATTACCATGGATGAGCAAGGTACACAATCATGGTTGTTTACACACACACAAGAAAACTCCTCAGGATTAACTGATATTGTAATGTTATAGCAATTAATGCTGTTTCAATTTTAATGAAATTTAACACATTATGTTGTTTGGCACCCATGTGGATGGAATGCTCCAGAAACAATATCAGAACAACCTCACATGTCCCAGTAAGAAACGAGAAACAGTGGCAAGTAGGAGCCCTCCTCTTTTTGGAAAGTCTGAGTCGGCCATGAGGGATGGGAGATCTGTGCCGTTTAATCATTTGCCTTTGAGATGACTCAGAGACATGCAGTGGTTCTGTGGCTAAGGAAAAGAGCTTTGCTGATTCTGGGGAAGCTGGGATTGTGTTTGTGCATTGGAAAGGGGAAGCATTTCCTGCAGCCCTGATGGTAATGTGGTGTGGGCGAGTTGCTTCTCGTAAGACCGAAAGTCTCATCGTGAGCTCAGCATGATCGTGAGTAGAGTCAATTACATGGAAATTTAAGTGTAGGAGCAATCCCAGTTGAAGTTTCATGGCACCGGTTCCATTTATGCACTTCTAAGTCACTTTGGATTAAAAGTGTCTGCCAAATTACAAAAATGTCAATATAAAGGTAAATCTTTCATCAAGGTGTGTCGAGGAGTTCTATGGGCATTGAAACAATGCCCATAGACAATGCCTTTTTGGACATAGACTTGCTGAACAAGATGGAACAAAAGAACATTACAACATAATAACATGGTGACATAATAACATAATGATATACATCACACAAACATTTTAGAGAAGATATTATCCATAGAGCAATTTGTACTGAGTCTGCTGTGAATCTGACCTACAAGTGGCATTTAACAGGCCTTACAGTAAGGAGTATTGGGTAAAATGGTGCAATTTACGTATCACTTTTCAGGATCACAAAAACAACTGACTCTGATGAATCTTGGAATGGACTAATTTTGAATGTAGGCAAAGTAGCTGTCGAGTATGAAAGCATGTATGAAAAATACATCCTTGATCTGATGGTAGCCCTATACAGCAGAACTGTTGAGCCAAATACATCTGTGAATTTTGTGCCATTCATATGCAGTGTTCAGGAGTCATCACTTCCTGTTTACCTGGATTTGCCATAAACTTCATGAAAGTGGTACAGCGAAACACTTTGGATTACAAAAGTTAATTAATTTTAATCTTCAGCTATTAAAGTAATAAGTCCCAAAAATCCTGCCTTGGTTACATTTTGTAATGGTGTAGGAGTTAAAGTATTTTCAAGGTTTTTCATCTGCTAAAGGTCTTAATAATTCAGGCCCTGGGATGTATGAAAACAGAATATGTAACACAATATCGCAGCTTCGTGTTCTTTACTTTGGCCTAACTCATCAGCCTCCCTCTTCCTTGTGGTGTTTGGCAGGCACAACATACTGGTTGCCTTATGGACAGAAGGTGGCTTTTTCTGGGCCTCCTCAAAAAGACAAGTGCCACTGAACCAGGGTGCACTTGGATCCGGCCTTATAGAAACATGCTGGTGGTCCAGGCTGGTCCAAGCTTAAAATCAGATCAAAGCTCTTTCACTTCTGCTTCAAAGGCTTCAGCTTGATTAGTGGGTGAGAGTGACATCATCTGCAATCAACTAATGAGCCACCTCCAGAAGTTTCCGCACAGTCGAGAAAACCTCATTTCATTGCAGGAAATGCAGCTTTGTTAACCGTGCCAGCCAGTGTTTTTTCCTTCACCGCTTCCATTTGTAAAACACTGTATTTTACTTTCCTGGACTTTCTCATACAATTTTCCTGATTCGTCAGGCTTGGTTTCCAGGTCTCTATATTGCTGTCCAAGTAAAATACAATGAGGGTGTTCCAGAGAGTGCTGTTTAAGCATACTCTGAGTGGAGGAGGATCACGTTCTGAACTGATGGCTCCATAAACTCTTTGAAGGATATGGAGCTGTTCTTTATCACTAAATCACCACCCCCATCCTAATCATCTCCAACCCTACCCCTCCACTCGTAGATGAGAGTCATAAATACATCTCCCTTATCCAAGCAACAAGGGATCATAGCACAGGCGTTCCCAGTATGGTTTTCCATGAGTGCCGCCCTTCCTTCCTCCTTAGGACCAGGCAAATAAACAAATACTTATTTACAATTACAAGGTTAATTGATTGAATTCATGACTTTGTAAAAAGAAAAAAGTATTTGAAGGATAGTGTGAAGGTATGTGAGCTTTCTCTCCCCCTCTCTCACTTTCTTGCTCCCTCTCTGTTGTCTCTCTTGCTGAGAAACAAAGTTGTAACAGATATTTCATTTCCCCAGAACTCCAGCTCTGGCTGTCTCCCCTGACTGCTCTCGCACTTTAATGAGAAAAACGTCAAAACTCGGGGGCTTTCCGAACTGAAAACACAAACCAGTAGACCAACAAAGAAAACAGCTTTTTGTCTCAAAAATCAGAAGATATACGCTTTGGGATTTGGTTTGTTTTGGCTGATCCACATTTGTTGCTGTGGAGACTCTGCACAGCACCTGATCTTACAGTATTTATTTTTACTCCACACGCCCCTGGGCCTCATTAAAGAGAAAGAACAAGCCCAGTGGCTTGTGACCTGCACTGGAAATCCAACAGTCATCAAAACTACTGTTAGTCTCTTCTCGTGTAATGGTTGGGGGAACATGGGACCTTCATCAATGGAAGCACAAACCAGGAGTCTATTTATGACTCCAGATTAGGAAATTAAAAGATGGGATCTACATTACTTCAGGGCAGAGGACACTAGACTACACTTTTCCTCATTACACACGTAGCGTAGTTTTTTATTGTAAAGCTTGTGAACAATAAGATAATATTATCTATAGTTCATTTGCTACAGCTACTCCAAAGAGTGGTCAAAACCATGCTGCAGGTCAAAGGTGGAATCCTCCAATAATGACATTTCATGCTTGTGCTTTGTATTTACATAGCCCTGTAGAAGTTTCCCCGTTTTAATAATTTTTCTGACTCTTGGATTTTCTGATTGCAATCCTATCCAAATATGGTATCCAACTGATATCATGGGCACACATTATTCATATAGACAACAAACAGTAACAATCCACTTATTACTTTTGTTTGTATTTCCACAACAATCTTTTTTTCAGTGTGCATCCATGAAATTGAACACCATGTCAAATACAATCGTCAAGGCAATCCCTTAGCAATAGCCTGGGCAGTATTTCTTCATTTTTCATATTTTGCATTATCAATCATAGCACAATCTGAAATACATTTTCAGTTAAAGTTCAGTTTAGTTCAATTCAAAGTCTTGAATTGAACTGAACTATGCATATTTTGGATCAGAAACAATTGGCTGGGACAGGGAGGAAGTAAGCAAAAAATTCATGATGCTCTGTCGAGTGCACGAGAGTAGGCTTGGAGCAGTTTCTCTTCGATGACTGTAGTGATATATGAGGGAAAAGCAATCTTCCAAGTGGGAGCAGAGAGAGTACATTTTTTAATCAATTCTGAATTTGACTGGTAGCCAATAAAGAGATTTCCAGGTGGGTTTGATATAGGCTGACTTCTTTGTTTGGGTTTAGTTGTAGAAGTTGAACAAATTGAGGTATTCGGTAAGCTGCACATAGTTTAGGCGATGAACTCCCATTAGACAAGCCATATAGCAAATAAATCAAAGCATAAAAGTCAATAGATTGTATGAATGCTGCGATAGTGTCCTGATTCATATTACTGGAGAAATAAAAGTTGAAATTTACAAATCACCATTGGAATTTGACTACTACAATTATGCCAGAATCAAAATGCTATGGTAATTTGTAATTATCCGGCATTTGCTGATATCTATCATGGCAGCTTCAAGGGCATCATTACATTAATTTAGAAAGGACGGGCCAGGTGTAATGTAGACGTAAACAAAATCTGAAGGAAAGCAAAACCATTAGTCAATGTCATACTGTCAATCAACTGCAAGGCCCGCCTAGACCAACATTTATTCATGGAATGTTGGGAGAGGAGGACTGGGTTGGGCATTTTGAAGGGAGGGGGGGACGGGGGGGCATGTTAATATAGCTGAGGAAATTCCAGAGCAGAGATGTTTTTCTTAAAGAAAAAACGTTGAAAGAGAGGGGGGGAAAGGAGAGCGGCCGAGGGCTGAGTCAGACGAGGAGCTTGCCCAGCTGGAATAACAGCCTCCAAAAAAGGCCCTCACCGCCCCCCCTCTGCTCGACACACATCCTCCACACTAAGGTCACCTGCTCCTGAAAGCCACAAGCACCGCAGCGAAGAGAGAAAACATCCCCTGTCTGGCCCTGCACTGGGAAACCAGGGGTGCTCTCGCCTGGAATCGCTAAAGAGGGTGCAGAGGCTCACAACAATGTTTCATTTCTTTATGCCCGTCACTGCTCCGGCGCTTGTTGAGAGGATCTGGGGGGGCTTTTCAGAGGTTCATCGTTACACTTGTGCCATTGTTGTAGTCATGGCTTTCAAATGGAGACATAGAAAACCAAACACTTAAAAATATATTTCAATCAATAAGTCTGAAATTACCTTACAGACCTCTGGCCTTATGTTGCACAAGACAGATGTTTCATCATGGACCTGAAAGGGGGTAGAAAAGTTTCAAAAGCCCAAGAAACATAACTTTTTTCCAGTGACTGGAGTCATGTTTTTCTTGGAACTCATTTACTTTGGAGTGAGAAAAACAGGTACTTATACTTGCAAAACAAACTTAATAAAATCAGGTGCATCCAATCTTATTTTGATGTGAATAGAGGTATCACACAATGAGGGAATCCATATCTTGCAATTATCAAAGATTTTTGAATTATTCACAGAGAATACATGTCAACTTTGTTTTATAAGATTGTTTTTATAAACTTTCAATTCACCTGCACTATACATAACTTTACTATGTTGGTCATTCCATGGTGAGAATCTTGGAATGTTGTAGAAGTTCATACTAATGTTTTTTTTTTTTTTCAGATATGTTTGGAACATTTGAGAGGATGCAGAGCAGCTAAAGCAGATGTTTAGATGAAATTGATGAAATGTGCAAATATGTTGGTGCGTCCCATGAGAGTGGTCAGCCGGGGATAGATAACGTCATCTTTGTTGTTGTGTTTGGTAAACAAATCTGACCATGCGCTTGTAACTACAATACAAAGTTATGTATGTAGATCATTTGCTGATGATACAAAGCCTTGTAATTGTAAATTTTAACAAATGAATGCTCTGTGTGCTTATATGAAGTTGTCACTGCTGCCGTCTATGATGAAATGCACTAGCATAGCATTTGCCAATATCCCGGAAAGGCAATTCAGTGTGACATCCGCTTTACCTCCCCATAAACGAGGCCTGCTAAGACCATCCCACACCCATATTATGAAAAGTTTAATTGGTTTAATTATTTACAGGATCCATAAATATTTTGCCATGCTAACTGTCAGGCAGCTAAAGTGATTAAACCTTAGGCCTGGTAGTAGAGATAACCATCAGCTGACCAAAGTAGAAAATGTTAGTGTCATGGCATGTAGGTAGAGTTCAGCTGTAATGCATCCTTAATATAACCATCCTCCCTCCTCAGCAAAGGTTTTCAAATAAACTCTAAAGTCATTCACTAATAGGTGGTGAGCATTTGAACAAATATGTCCTATCCTGACTTTGTCATCGTCTATTCAACCAAAAATAAGCCAACATGCATAAGCCTTCTATGAGAAAGTGCATTACGCAATTCAATAGCTTGTAGAGCCACCATTAGCTGCAATAACCTGAAGTAATTTTTTTTCTGTAAGAGTTTATGTCTCTTGGAGGAATTCTGACATCCTCCTCACAATGATGTTTGAGGGCAGTCAGTTATACAGGGATCTCTTAAGGTCTGCCACAACAATTCAATGGACTTGAGGTCTCAACATTAATTTGGCCATTCAAAACTCCTGATTCTTAACATCAGCTATTTAGTCATAGATTGACTGGTGCAATGTTGCATGATCTATGTTCAGCCAAGCTTTAGATATTCTCACATTTTGCCTTTAGAATAGCTGGTATAGAGAGGAAATAATCATGGACTCAATGCTTGTGAGGCCTCCAGGTCCTGTGGCTGCAGAACCCAAAATCATTGCATGTCCGCCACCTTGCTTTATTGTTGACATGAAGTTCTTGTGGTGATAAACAATGTTCTTGTTGAACAGAAGGCATTTTCTCTGAGAGGAACATAGATACTCTACACTCTCAGGAAAACATGTCTCCATATGGAAACCCTTAGTTCTTCATGGAAGCTTCTATGGTAGGTGTGAAAAGCGTAAAAGCTCCAAGATTTAACCATTATGCTCAACATTATGCCCTTGAAATAAATAGGGTTAGGGTAAGAGCCTTTTTGGAACCATTTTCTTTTTCTGAAAGTGTATTTTCTCTCCTTGGTATGCTGTGTTAACACAAACCTGAATGCTCCAGAACAAACAGTCAAATCTTCTGCTTTTATATACAGGTGATAGCTCTTTCTGATGATCAACTCATCATGTGCACTTGATTAGAAGCACCTGGTTCTAATTACCTACTTACCTACTGATATGTAAGCAGTAAGGGTACACACAAGGCTTCTGCATGTTGACTTATTTTCAGCTGAATGTGTTATCAGTTATGTGAAGTTTATCTACTGTTACAAATTGGTGAGGAGTTCATGCAAGTCAATTAGTCCTAATACTATATGCCACACAACTGAGAGAGAATGTAGTGTACGTGTTCCATCCCTGTGTGTATGCAAATGTAAGCAGTATGTATTATATATAAATGTATAGCCATGATTGGAGAATGTGTCCCTTTTCCACTGTAAATAGCGTCTAGTATCAAAAGCTGTACATTTACTGGTGATGGAGGACTAAAGTGGAGAGCAGTTAATGAGGTGCATTTCCTGTATGAAACACCGGATACCAAAGTGCTAGCTTTCAGACAGAGAGTAAACAAACCCTATTTATCACCAGACAACATCTCTGGTGTATGTGTGTATGCATATGTGTGTATATGCATGTGTATGTGTGAATATGAACCTGTGCGTGCTGCTGTGTTTTTGCTTTTCAAAGATGCATTGTAGAGTATGGAAAGTGACCTTGTTGAGCTGCTCTGCCTGGTCTTGGTACCCCCGTTGTGAATGTAAAATTTTGGCAAGTGATATAATATTGTACAGTCCTTGATTGGGCACAGTTGGTGACCAGTGGACAATATTTGTCACATAATTTGGCCCAGTGAATGTGCCAGTCACAAACAGATTTCCTTATTATGGGACAATCTGGAGCATAAGATTCACTGGCTTGATTCCCAATTTGAACATTTTCATTTTCCCATTTTGTGCATCTTCTATCTTCTATCACAGCAATCGTTTACCATGTTTAGAATGCAATTTTACTCTTATACATACACAGCTCATACCTAACAATGCCATACCCATACCTAACAAGTTGGTGTACAGGTCTACCTGATAAGTGTATATGACACACAATATAAGACACATCTGTCTCATATTCTAATTAGTCTGCTGTCGGTTTCTACTCAGATAAATACAGTGTCACTGGACAGAACCTTCAGAGTTCAATCAACTCTAACAATTTAAATGAGTCCAGTATCAGCCATATATAGGATATTAGTGTTGCATGCAGCATAATGCATGCAATAATAGAACTTGTACAATGCATGTTCAGTGATTTCAAATGAATAACATCAATGCCAGCAAGGATCCCAATGCAATGGAAGGAAACGCAATAGGCCAGAACATCATCGGCATAGCACGCAGATTTTGAAAGTATGTTGATTTCATGCTGAGAGATCTGGGGTAATGTTTCAGTTTATCGATCCTGTTGCCATGGTAGCATTGGTGGCACAGTGAGGTTCTGGGTTCGAATCCAAGCCTTTGGCTTTTCTGCATAGCATTTGTTGTATGTTCTCCTTGGGTCCGTGTGGGGTTTCCTCCCACTGTTCAAAGACATGCAGCAGGCTAATTGGAGAGTCTAAATTGCCGTAGATATGAGTGTGTGAATGAATTGTGTGTGCACCCTGTGATGGATTGGCTCCCTGATTGTTATTTATCTCTTGTTACCTGTGTATAAAAACCCATTTGTTAGTCTTGTTCGTCGCCAGATTGTTATGTGTTTAGTCTATACCTTCTAGAGTTTT
Organism: Conger conger; assembly: GCF_963514075.1. NCBI lineage: Eukaryota > Metazoa > Chordata > Actinopteri > Anguilliformes > Congridae > Conger > Conger conger. The sequence goes on from NC_083776.1 coordinate 24,604,966, forward strand.
CGGCTTGATCTCCGTTACGACCTGTTTCGCCCCCGACCTCCGAGTTTTGCTTATTCCGTTCATTTGACTTTGATCTGTAGCTTTTCAACCCTATTCTGTACCTCAACTTTTGTTTTTGTTTTTGGTATTTGTCTGATTAGCCCATTTGTTTTCGACCCTCTGCCTGTGATCTCAACTATTCTCTGATTACCCGTTTGTTGGAATTACGACTTACTGGCTGAACTGCCTGATCCCGGTTACATCTGTTTGCTGGCGTTTGACCCTTGCTTGTTCAACCTGCAATACGAAAATAAAGACTTTTTGTTCTAAAGAACTCACGTCGTGGTCTCGCTTTTGGATCCCCTGTTCTGAGTGCGATAGAAAGGTTTTTAAACACTATCCAAGCAGAACACATGCACGCACACACTCACACACACACGTGCGATCGTGGACCCCCTACGGCAACTTGTTGAAAGCCCAGGCAATATACTATAAACTTTGCTGGAGTAGAAGCACTTTAAGCCTAAAAATACTTACATTCATGCTCTATGCCTGTAGCCACTTGTATTAATAAACAGCTTTTATAATGTACACTTTAGCAACTATGAGTAGCACAAAATGCTTTATTTAACAAGGATGTTTTGCTCAAAGTGGAATGATGTGTTTGATTTGGTCTGATGATGTGTTTGATTTGGAATACCAGTTCCCGACTGCATGCTGGTAACCTCATTTGTCCTATGTTACACCTAAAAAGAAGCTGAGGTCATCTTAGAACTATTTTATTTTCTTCAAGGACTATGTGTTCATTTTATAGCCAAGGTCCCAAAACTCAATTCAGTCATGACTACGTGCTTACCATGACACAATTCCACAATAATTGCAGTCAGGTGTTGGCAAAATACGTGATTAGTACTGGGTGACCCAGGGGAGGCCCGAAAAGAGATAATGACACACAAACACAACACGTCCAAATGCACGCACGGATATCAACATGTGTATTGATGAATCAGTCGTTTCCAGTCCAAGCTTAATGACTACATCAGTGTTTGCAACTCAGCAAGATGAGAAACTACAATCCAACTTGAAAACCGACACCTCGTCATATCCTGGAGCCCCTCTAAACTATTTACTCTACTTTACCTCATTTGAACTTCCTACTTCTACAACTAGTTTTCTGCTTTAAGTGTAACTGATTCAACCCATTTAAATTGATGTAATAGATTTCTTACTTGTTTTATCCATCCTACCTTTACACCAGGCCGGCCAGCAGAGGATATGCTTCCTCTCTATAGCCGGGTTCCTCCCGAGTTCCTCCCGGGATTTCCAAGGTTTTCTCCCCACTGGAGAGTTTTTATTTTTTATTTTTTTGTACTTGTTATTTTGGGGTTCTGGCTTGGCATTGAATTGAAAATCGAAGGAAATGTACGAGTACCATCCTCTCTCCTGCTTGACAGATGTTTTTCAACAGTTTTTTTTTGATGTGAAAGTTTGTTGATAAAGATACTGCCTCAACACATTATCCTCTACCTCTCCCTCTCCTTCCATTACCTCACGCTCCATCATGTGCTCCTCCCTCTCTCCTCCCTCCTGAAATATCATTTAATTTAACCAATTACAGGTTAATGCTTTTTGGAGACACCAATGCAGTATACACATCCTCAACATATTGTTTTAGTGAAAAAGAACAGTTTCCCCATTTTGTTGAGCATGAAATACATCACAATAACTGTATTATTTAGTTTATACAGCTTCCTTTACTCATCTTTATCAAGGACGTGAGAAGATTTATAGGGCACTCAAAATGAATGGACGCTTTAAATTAATGTGGAATTACTTAGAAAAACACTGGAATTTATTTCAAAATTTAGTATTGTGAATTATCTCATGTCATTCACATTGTCTATGTGCGCACTTTTACATTAAATAAGTAATTAGACAGGTTTACAAAAAAAGTGATCTTTTGGAGAGTCCCCAGAGATTATGTAGGTCAATATTTAGGCATAGTAAATATGACCCTGAAACTTTTTTTTGCAGAGAACATAAATATTTTATGACTTACGTATGTCTGATGACTTTGAGCCAGCCTTTATGGAACTTTGACAGGGTTGATATCAACGTAATGGTGCAACTATTTAGGGCAATGCCTTGTTATATGGCTGAGGCTCAGTTAACAAGGCCAACTTTTTTTTCTTGGAAACTTAACTTAGGAATCATTGTTTATAGCAACACGGTATTGTATGTAGCTGTTGACTAATTGGACCCGTATTCACCAAGCAAACTTGTGAGCTGCCCGGCTGTAACTTTTCATAAGGATAACAATTTTTGATTACTGACAAAATGGGAGTAAATAGAGTAGTATTGCTAAAAGAAAATGTTCCAACTATTCATTAATTTGCTTCTTATATATTGAGCAGCATCTATTCCAAGGCAGCTGTATTTTAATGTGGCACCCCACATTTTTTATGATTTTACCTCCCACTGAGCAGTTTTATTATTTAATGGGACAGTTTGCTGTTTCTGGCTGTGTAGCTCTTCCTGTCTCTTAGGCTGTTAAAGGCTGTGGGTTTGTGACAGTTCATTCCTGCCTGTAGGAGCTATGTGGGGCCGGCCGTTCCTCTCAATGTGTGTGTGTATAAGTGGATGTGTTATGTCTGTGAATGATGTGTAGGTGTCTGTGGTTCATTACATTACATTACATTACATTACTGGCATTTGGCAGACGCTCTTATCCAGAGCAACGTACAGTTGATCAGATTAAGCAGGAGACCGTCCTCCCATGGAGCAATGCAGGGTTAAGGGCCTTGCTCAAGGGCCCAACAGCTATGCGGATTTTATTGTGGCCACACGGGGATTGGAACCACTGACCTGGCGTGTCCCAGTCATTCACCTTAACCACTACACTACAGGCTGCCCCTTGTATTGTTACCTCCGGCAACTCTGATTGGTGGTGTACAGCATTCTCGCTGCTCCTAACCAATGATACCAAGATGGCCGCATACAGAACAGAATAGAATAGAAAAGAATAACATTACTAATCCCAGGGGAACTTAAAGAAATTTAAATATAAACAACTAAAAATAAATATGACCTCCTGTGGGTTCCTGGCAGTGCGGTGTGAGCAGGATATTCCATAGCCTTTGAATACACACACAGGGAGCACCCACATACTGTACACAAACAACATATGTGTGTGAATAGACACACAATATACACCCAGTGAATGCTTTATCATTAACACCTGTGCACCTACGTATTCATGCGATTATCTAATCAGCCAATTGTGTAGCAGCAGTCAACGCATATAATCATGCAGATAAGAATCAGGAGCTTCAGTTAATGTTCACATCAACCACCAAAACCACCTACTACTCTCAACGTGTTTGACCAGACAGTTTAAGCTGGCTTCTATGTTAGCTAGCTTGCTATATTTTCTCTCTTCCGAGCAGCATCTAGTTGGGTAGATTGCTAGCTGTTAGTGAGCTAGATCCATCTATTTTTAGGAACGTACCATTTCATTTGACATTTGACCTGACTACGGTGGTGGACGGTGGATGGGAAATAATTATCCCGATTACAAGTTCATCCTACTTTTTTCTGCCGTCGACTGCCATCTTGCCATCATTGTCTCATTGAAAACAACAGCCCATTAACTTACAATACTTGCATCATCATTTGGCTAAAATCTTTTATCTCTGAGCACTTTATTAGGTATTTATTAGACTTATTTTTTGGATTTCTGCTGCTATAGCCTATCCACTTAGAGGTTTGATACATTGTGTGTTCAGATATGCTCTTCTGAATACCACTGTCGTAATGTGTGGTTATTTGTGTTACTGTCACCTTCCTGTCAGCTTTGACCAGTCTGGCCTTCTCATCTTCTCCTCTGACCTCTCTCATTAACAAAGTGTTTCTGCATGCAGAACTGCTGCTCACTGGATGCTTTTTGTTTCCCCGCACCATTCTCTGCAAACTCTTGAGACTGTGCAAAATCCCAGGAGATGAGCAGTTTCTGAGATACTCAAACCACCAAACATTCCAATGCTGATGTAGCAATCTTTACTGGTAATTGAAAGCAATTGAGTTCTAGAACACTGACTTGGAATAAAAACACATTTTAATTCCAAAAACCTTCCTCTGTTTGTCTCACCTGGCAACGAAGCCTCGTTTGCCTGCCAGCTCCAACAAATTAGAGACTACAAGCTGATAGACAGAGATGATGGCAGAGTAATGGCTCTTTCAATCCACTTTTTGTTCATTGCCCCCAGAATTCACCAGGATTATTCTGCCGTGAAACATTAATAAGATGAGCATTTAACGTGTTTATTTTTCACCACCTGCTGCTTTTTGGCTTCGCCCCACTGCTCATAAACCATGTGGAAATTACACGCAGATGAGGTAGGCCTTAATCCCCTTCACTGCCAATCAACTGCAGCTAAAACAAACAGCTTGGCAAACATCTCTCCTGCTCCGTCAGACAGGGTCCGTATTAAAAGCTGTGCTGTTTCAGTTGCGTGGGGAGCATGACTGGGTCAGAGAGCAGCCACGCTATAAGCGCGGTGCGACATTCATCTCACCTGTGTTCAAAAGCTTCAGCCCAGTATCAGTGCAAGTGGAGGCCCACCTGTTCCAGCCTCATCAGTCAACTCCCAGCCACCAGACGTTTCGCCCACGTGTGTGAATTGCCTCACTTTTATTAGCTGCTCTCCCTCACAAGTATTCTCTACCTTTAAGAGACAGCAATTTGTTTCTTGAATTGAGGGGCTTCCTGTCTGAGGGGAGGAAGAAACAAGTAGTCCACAAGCACACATCCCCTGTTTACACACAAAACTCTCACTGCTAGTTATGACGTGCCATAACTCTAACTGACAATGCCTACGCTTACTGTGTGATTACAGATAGCTGATCATTTATAAGAATTGTACCTTACCTGAACTGTATTCTGTAGTTGTTTAAATTACCTTTTGTATGCAGTTATTGTATGGTAAATGGTTGGCATTTATATAGCACCTTTATCCAAAGCACTGTACAATTGATGCTTCTCATTCACCCATTCATACACACACCGACGGCGATTGGCTGCCATGCAAGGCGCTGCCATGCAAGGCGCTGACCAGCTGAACTGCCAGACGACTGCTCTTACCACCTGAGCTATGTCGCCTCACAGATGTATGTCTGCCATATGAATGTAATGCATCTCAGACTCATATTTCATACACATACACTCAGTGACCACTTTATTAGGCTGACACACATGCGCGCACTGCTTCAGACACGCATGCTGGTAGGGTGCTGGCCTTTTTAATTGAAGGTGAAAGAGACTAAAATAAATATTTCCTTTCTCTGACTGACCTTCCCCCAAGACCCCTCACCCCCACCCCAAAGGGCCAGTAATTCCAGAATGAGAGCATGGAAATGGCACATTAGCACATGTGGGGAGGAATGCTGTGTTTATAAAATATATTACATAATGACATGATGCACATATGTTCTGCAGCTCTGGGAGCCATGCACGTGTGTGGGATTATGCAGGTCACCTCCTGACGGACTCTGGTGTCAGAACCTGGCTGCCAAATGCACACAGACCGGGTGCATAACAGACATAATATTGCAGCAGACACTGGCCATGTCCGAAATGGCTTACTTACCTACTACTGAATATACAACTTGAATGCAGCTTTAATTTAAATTTCTTTCTCTTCATGTTGGATTAGTTCCAGGCCTGGTTCGGCCCAGGACAGAACTGGACCAGTGGTACATTTAAACCCCCTGCAGCTACGATGGAACAGTATCTTGACAGTTGACTAATGATCTGACTGTGTTGCTGTGGTGTTTTAGGAAAGCAATTTTATTAGAGTGTTGTCATATAGCGTGAGAGAGCATTATGTCAATTTATAGGCAATTCTTATCCTCATTAAATAACCTGATCCATAAATGGCTGGTTCACAGCAAGAAACAAAAAGAGGTGTTTTGGCTGTGTATTGTGACTTAAAATCTTATTTCTATGATTTTTGACTAAAAAAGACAAAAAATGTTGCGACAGTTTTACTCATTTTGTTTTCCAATGGGGTTAAGAAAATTTCACTTGTGAAGCAAATAGTAACTTAAAACAAGCTAATATTTCCAACTTGAGAGAAAATATGTCTCATTACTTGACTAAAACACTTGTTAAGACAGACTTTGTTGCAGAGTTGTGTCAAAACTCTTGGATGGAAAAGGTGGATCTGGCTCCTGCTTTGGCAGAGGGGCTCATCTGGAGAGAGGAATGGAGGAGGCGAATCAGGGGGTGGCTAGCTAAGCAACCGCACAGCTGGACTCGGTGAAACCCTGAACTCCTCCCTTTCCCCCCACACCTGTTCCCCCACCCCTCACCCCCACACCACCCCCTCCGTCCTGATCCTGAGCCAGGCACACCATAGGGAAAAGGCCAGGGGAAAATGTAGCCTCATCCAGGGCGATTGGCCCAACGAGGCCGCAACAAGCGGGGGAACAGGAAGGAGGAGAAAGAGAAGGGAGGGAGGGAGAGAGAGATTCCCGGGCTCCCGTGTCATCCACAGGGACAGGGCCGGGATTGAGGCCAGCTGCAGGATATGAGGAAATCTGCAGTCCTCTCAGCAGGAATCTCCCGAGAAACCCATCCCCCCCCCTCCTCCCCTCCAGTCTCGATCCTGCGACTCCACCCTCCTGAGCTCTGGTGGTCCCGCTGCATCCTGCACACGCCTCTGAAGCGGACCACTGCACCACCTCACCGCCCTGATGTCATTATCACCACAGTGTTAACCTCATTATGATGTAGTCGGGCCAGAGAACCGAGAGCAGGACCCTCACAGCCCTTTACGATTACTGCAACATCAACCAAAGTGGCCAAAAATGGGCGAGACACACTCCTCACCCAACACATCGGCCCCGGTAATAACAGGTGCTGACTCTGGTTCCACTTTGCTATATCAACACGATATGGTGAGAGGGAGAGGGAGAGGGAGAGAGAGAGAGAGAGAGAGAGAGAGAGAGAGAGAGAGAGAGAGAGAGAGAGAGTCTGTTCTAGGGGACAGTGGGAGTGAATACATTTGAGAGGCCATTATTTAGCAGGTCAATATCATGGGACAGTAACAGCAGGGCAGCTTTTATGTCTTCTTTAAGAACTTCTTTAATGTGAACTCCATCTTTCATCAGTGGCACTTCAGAAGGTTTCTCAACAAGCTCAGAGGTTGTAGGTCTGAAGTTTCACAGGAGCTGGAAATGCTTCAGCAGGGGCACACAGAGGGATCTCTAGCCTCTGATGTTCCTCTGTTCTCTCTGTAGACATTGGGCTCATTCAAAGTGCTCATTTTCACTCCTTGCATCCTTTTTTCATGTCCTTCCCTCACTCCTTTGCTCCACCAAACAAAGGACATGAAGAAAGGCCACAAGGATGGATGAATCGAGGAAGTATTAGGCAAAGGGAATGTGCTTGTTCAGTCAAACGTCAATTTGAAGCCACATCATGGCAGGTGGGGAGAGGTGGATGTATGGGTTGATCATTTATACTGAACGTCACTATTTATTTTTTAAATAGCAAAGAATGAACTTGTGTTCCTTGCTCAAGCATCATTTGGGAGCCTCCTTACTCCTAGCTCCTTCACGGAGTCTTTAATGGGTATGGGAACCTTGATCGATTTCCAGGTCAGATGAGGACCAAAGAGTCAAAGACGGATAAAAGAATGGAAACGAGCACATTGTGTCTCCAGATCTGCAGGCTAGCCAAGGACGTCCCTGAAACCCCTACCCTTTTGTCAACAACTTGAAATCTCCCAAGGTAGGAGTGCTGACTTAACGTCTGTTGGGAGAAATCATGAGGTGAGACTTACAACAGCCTTTGACAGCAAATAAGCTGAGTTAGAAACTGTATGCAGAGTGGTACTAAGACAGTGAACTAGAGGTTCCTGAGACTGAGACATACTTGTGTAATGGAACGTTATTCTGTTCAGAAAGACAGCAGAAAATGGTAAAAATAGCATTACATCATTTAATGCAGAGTACAGAGAGACAAGAGAAGCTGAGGAGTGAGTTATATGGCTTTAGCTGTTGCAAGGAGTGTAGTATATTGTGCCTGCTAGATGTCCTACATGCTGGGAAATTATCTGATCCCAGGCTTCCATGGGAAAGAGAAACGATTCCCAGCGGGAGTTATGTGGAATATCCCATTTCAGATCCCACTGTGTCTGCGCCAGTCTGCCTTGTTAAAATTATGTTAATGTACCAGTGGAATGATGGGAAACTGAAACAAGCAGTCTCACTGCTACATGAGCCTGAGGAAACAAGTAGTCTCAAAGTAACGTGAACCTTATAGCAACATGAACCTCCAGTGTCTCAGAGTCTCAAAACGTCTGCAAATGTGGTGCAAACAGATGTGATTTACCTGCCATGCCTGGATATCCACAAGGAGACATACAAGTGGAGTCTGTTCATATTCACACATTAATATACCATTTCTACCTCTTTCTAGGCCATAAAATCCTAATTGGTAGCAACTAGGGTCACATTAACAAAGGATTCTGTTGAGTTTTTGGTAATATATAGTGGGCACTGTTGTGTGTGTGTATATGTGTGTATGTATATGTGTGTGTTTGAGAGAGTGTGTCTGTCTGTCTGTCTGTCTGTCTGGGGAGGTAGGGAGACTTAAATGACGCTGAGAGGAAGAGGAGGAAGGGTGGAGGAGGAAGACGAGATGAACAGCCCAGGGCGGAGCTGCTTCCCCAGGCCTCTCTTATCAGCGGACAGACAGACAGAAGCGTCTGGATCTGGGCCACTGTCCTCATCAGCCCATCACTCAGCACGAGATTTAACCGCCTTCTGCAGCCAAACGCCACCGTCGCTGTTATTTTAATCTGCACTGCCCCATCCTGCGCCCGCATTTCAATCAACATTCTTTTCATCTAACACCCTCGTATATGATTTAATCATGGTGACGGACACACACGCACACACACACACATACATGCACGCAGACACATGCACATGCACACACACAGGCACATATCCATCCAGAAACACACACACACACACACATACAAACACTCACAAATGCTGGTATAGCCCTTTCTGCTCTCCTAGCTTCCTGTTCCCAGAGCTGATGGGGATTCCAGATATTCCCTTGGATCAGCAGCACTACCAGAGCTGCCTGTAAGAATGCCTGGCAGGCAGGCAGGGCAAGAAGGAGAAGAGAGGGAGAGCGGAGAGGTGGAAGGGAGAAGCCTGAGAGAAACAAGACAGGAGAAAAGAGTAAAAAGAAATAGAAAAAAATAGTGAGGAGAGAGAAAACAGATTACTTGCTTCTGTACCTTTGTAGCAATCCATTACTCTCAGAAAATGTGGTCTGGCTGCCAAACAACTGTGTTATGGTCTATGTATTTACACAAACAACTGTGCTATGGTCTATGTATTTACACAAACAGTGCATAAGAGCCTATGGATTTACTCAAACCGTGTGTAACTGCCTATGAACTGACATAAAACGTGTAAAACTGCCTATGAATTTACACAAACTGTGTAACTGCTTATGAATTTACACTATATCTGTCTATGAATTTCTCATGGAGGCCTTATTGAGTTCACCATCATGCATCTTTTTTTGCACTGTTGTTTTGTTTTGGGTTGCCTGTAAAATATCACTTTGTTTTTCACCATTTTCAAAATCATTAGTGGGAACTATTATCCTTTCTCTAAGATAAGTCTTGGCTTGAATACGATATGTGCTCAGAGGCCTCTAAGGCGTCCAGTTGGTCGTGTGTTTCCCCTGCTAACCGGTAGCTTCCTGCTGTAGTTGCAAAACCTCGAGCTGGCCCAGACGCTGATGCGTTAACCAGCCGACTCCGGGCTTCCATCCCGCTAATTCTTTAACCTCCACCCTTGTTTCATTTCCTGCCAGGGAGGGAAGGGGGAAGGGACAGAGAGAGACAGTGAGTGAGGGAGAGAGGAAGGGAGTAGGACAGAGAGAAATGGAGAGAGGGAGAGAGAAAGCAAGGGAGGGAGAAAGAGTGCACAGGAATGGTCTTTAGTCAGCAGGATTAAGTAGCGCTGTGGCAGCCACTCTCATAAATACTGGGTTAAAGGAAAGATGTGGGTCATAAGTATGCATTCCTGAGGAGGGTATTAATCAGAATCCTGGACATGAGTGGAGTGGAGAGAGGGAGTAAAGGAGGTAAAGAGAGAGTGAAAGAGGTAAAGAGGGAGAGGAGCAAAAGTGAGAATGAGGAGAGCAGGGAGGGGAGGGGACAAGAGGGAGGGAGGGAGGGGACTAATCTGTGTTTATTACGTCCACACTGCAAAAAACAAGAAAGAAGTCTGTCTTAAGAAGTATCTCATTTTAATATTTAGACTTAAGATTTCTGTTACTTTTTTGCAAAATTAAGTAATATTGCCAATGAGGTGAGAAAGTTTGACTCATTCCCAGATCAGGTGAGAATTTCACTTGTCTAGCAAACAGTAACTTAAAACAAGCTAATATTTTCTACTTTAGATAAAATAAAATCTTAAGTCATTTTTTGCATGAAAAAGGAGCAATATGATCTCGCACCGATTTTTCATGTCCTGGAAATCGGTTCACATTCACCAAATCCTACCAAAGCACCACCCCACGATGACATTCTGCGATTGCAAGGAGAAATATAATAGATATGAAATAGATGTATTTACACATAATCTGTGGGCATACAGCAAAAAAGAGGTGGTGGTTAGGGTTAAGACGTAACATTAATAATATTGAGCATAGAGGCAGAAAAATGTTTTGTACTCACACGTTCGAGTGCCTCAGTTTTGGTTGGGGAATTAGAACGTACTGTTAACTTCAACCGCTAGGGGCCGATGTTCAGATTTGGGAATACAAAGGCCACATTCAGCGGCCCGAACATTCGGTCACCAGTGTGAGATGAGCCTCAAAGTTAGATGCCACGCAGCTCAACTGGAACACCTTTCTGCATTTTCATAAGGCATAGAGTGGGAGTGCTGTCTGTGCGTGCAGAACACATTCCAACACGCTGAAAAGCACTATATACCCCCAGCCCCCTGCCTTATGTGTCCATCACAGTGTCAATCATTCATCAGTTCTCACTCTGTTAAAATACACGAAAGAGAGGTACACAGCCAGCAGTGAGCATCTTTATATTATTTAGCTTTTTCCGTCACTGCTGGGAACAAAACAAAAAGTCATGGATTAAGTCATGTTGACACGCACCAGTGGATCAGGGAGTCTCGCTCGGCTCTTGGTGAGTGTGTGTGTGTGCGTTGTTATGGTTCTGTTCTTCTGTTTGGTTTCTCCCTTCTGGTTCCCTCTCAGGTGATGGGCTGGCTTGGGCGAGGCTGAACGGGTGTGGCCAGTAATTCAAAGCACCTGCTGCAGGTTCTAAAAAAAGGGGTCTCAGGTCGCCCCAGAAAAGCCACTTCCTTCATACTTGGTGGAATTATCAGGCTGACATTTGTTTATTTGTTCTTGGTTATTTTCCCTTTTTATTTATTTTTTGTCCATAAATGTACATTCATTTTTCATAAAAGTCCTAGTGCGTCTCCAACGTGTTGCGGCAGTAATGTCTGGCCCTAATAGTGCTCATCCTGTAAGAGGAATCTGGGCCATTCTGACATACTCCAGACCTTCCATGACCTCAGAAAAGAGCTTTACTCTTTTATAAAACACTATATACACACTATATACTGCCCAGCACTCTGTATGCTGTAAGCAGGACCTCTGGCATGTACAATTTCTTTGTACATACGGACCCAAGCTCTGGGAAGCGTCTTCATGGCAGACAGATCCTAACACGAGATGTAATCTCACACTGCAAAAAAGCCAGTCTTAAGTGTTTCAGTTCAAGTAAAATTTTCTTATCTCATTGGCAAATCTTCAAATGAGTAAAACTGTCTCACCTCATTGCCTTATTTGTGTCCTTCAGCAGCAAAAGATGTCTAAATATTCTAAATATAAACAAAATGAAATAATTGTTTTGTATGTATGTTTTGGTTTTTGCAATGTACTGTATGGGGAATGGGAGAACTGGTGATATGGTTGCAGAGGGGAAGATGAATATTTGAGAGAGAGAGAGCTTTCTGTAAAAGGAGTCATATTCTTTGGAAGGGCCACAGCATGATCTGCATAACGGCTTAAATCCGATCATAAAACATTTCTCTCTGTACTGCAGCGACCGGCATGTGCAGGGCAGCATCTGACTGTACAGCCTGTAGGATTCCGGGGAGAGCCTGTACAGCCATTCTGAGTGAGCTGTTTGTGCCGTCTGTCTTCACAGGGTGGTGCAGCAGACTGCAGACTTGAAGTTGTTGGTTCTCATTCAGCCCCAGGGGCCACTTCATCACCCCTGACAATGAGGCACTTGTTTGTGATGTGTGTTTGAGGTGGGGCCGGGGGGTCTAATTTGCTTGTTTTGAGAGTTTCAACACCCTTGCTCAAATGACACAGACGGATTAATGGGCTGTTGACATGCCCCTGAGGGAGACGCCCAATACACTTGGCCAGGAAGCACCCCCTTTCAACCCTCAGCCTGACCACTCAGAAAGACAGAGGTTGCTTTCAAATGTGTAGTACACCTACCTAGAGCTCCACCTGTACTAGTAATGGAATGGTGTACAGGTGTATGGGCTCATAATAGTTGCAATTTAAGCTCATCACAAGAGACATTATATAACTGCTTTTCAGGTGAGAGGATTAATTCATATAGCACTGAGCTGAGATCAAACTGAAGTTCAAATGGTCGTACCCATGCGTACGCACACTGCAAAAACCAGTAAATCTTAAAAAGTATGTAGGCTCTATATTTTAGACCAATATTTTTATATGACTTTTTTGCTGAAGATAAAATGACAATTAGTTTCACTATGAGACAAACACGCTTTTTTTTTGCGGTTAAAGCCATTAGAGAACATGGGCACTGGCTTAGCCAACACTGCAACGTCCATGCCACGTCCCCACAAGACTCCATTACAGGCTGTATGTGTGTGCGTTTATGTGTGTTCGTGTGCATGTGTGTGTGTACACATACCAGAGGTAAGGAAAATAAGACTGTGAACAGCTAAAATATTGTTCTTCTCATGTACAATAAAACTGTAAAATACTGTGCAGAGCTGGCCATTACTTTTGGGAAGCTGTGGTTCAAACCAGTTAGTTAAGTGTTTATGGAAAATATTCAGGGGTGAAATAAATGCAAGGTGATGTCATAGTTCATTCCAGGAAAACTCTGTGGCCTGCAAGTCAACATACTACTACTCTCAGCTAGTTTGTCCATTCCATGTTATTTCAACCTGTTTGTGTTATCTTGTTGTTCACCAAATCATTATGGGAATGCTGTTATAGTTGAGCTTACACTGACTCACACTGAATCAAAAACCTTTTTTCATAACCTGAATCTTAAATAGAGTCCATTCTGTTCTACAGATGATGATCTTTTACATTCAAAGAGTATTGTAATGGATTGTTAGACTGTCTTGCAGTGCCTTTCCATAGAATATAGAATTCAAGTTGATCAAGTAATATATTTAAGTTGATTCAAGAAATGCATATATTTAATTCATAGGACCAGCTATCCACAACACAGTAATATGTGTCCACAGCTCCATAAAACAACCTGTATCTTCCGCAGCCTGACACCAGGAGACAAGTCTAATACAGATAATTACCACTTATCAGATATCACCAGATTTTTTTTTTTCAAAGGAAATTCTAACCTCTAGAGCACTCCCACTCAGAAAATATCCCTGTTCAAACAGCATAAATACTCTTCCCACTTCCCAAGACAGCATCTTAATTCAGAAATAAGGGAACATTTGACAATCAGATTTAGTAGAAAGTAAGAGGTCGGTTTTAAAGAGTGGTGAAGGCAAAAGGCATAGGGAAGAATGACAAGTCTTTATGGAGGATATAAACTCTCATCATATTCTAAATTTAAATTTGTTGGTCTGCATTCAACTCCCTGCTACAGAAGTCCCCCACCTCACCCATACAAACCCACTCACCCCAGACAGAAACCATCCCCAGTACAATGTCCCGAAGGTCTCCAGATGGCTAATTGGAGAGATATAAATAGCCCAACGATGTATAATTGAAAACCCACAAGCCCAACCGGAATCAGATGAGCTCGCAAATCTTTGTCTGTATAATTCACTAGGGCACTTGGCAGATGGCCAAAGACATGGGAGTTTTTCGGTAGGGAATTTCTTGGTGCCTATTCTCATTCCCCGAACTGGGGCTAGCAACCCAAATGACCTGGGTTCTGTTTTCTCCCAACTTGACTATGGGTACTTTACCATGGGTCCCAATTTGCACAGGCAGTGGAAGTGGCAGGCCAAGCCCACTTTTTTGGTTTAGGCAGTGATCCTGCTTGTTGAGGTTGGTGATTACTCCTCTGCCTCCATAGTCAGTTTAACCATGTGTATTCGCTGTTTGTGCCTATACACTATTTAGACCCCTTTAATCAGCATGGGGGAATAAGTAAGTGGATTCTTTTAGTTTATTTTTAGTCCCTATTTTTAGTTTATTACATCAATTCCTGAACCTCCTCCAGCAAGTGGATTCCAGTCATTTGCAAAGTCCCTGTTTATTACATCAATTCCTGAACCTCCTCCAGCAAGTGGATTCCAGTCATTTGCAAAGTCATTTGCCAAAACAGTCTGACACAGCTGGGGGCAGGTTTCAATGGCAGGTAATGAAGAATGAAGCCCTAGAATATAGTACACTATATATAAAGCACTTTGCACTTGTGTGAGATTCTCACAAAAACAAGTCTGATTACTTATTTAGCTTTGTTTCAGTCGAGATTCTATTCACGACAACACAAGTGATAGATGTTCACTGTTTTTTTGATTAGTTGTTGCTACCAAAGAAATAGTACATGAAGTCATACAAGAAGAGGCTCAAGAAAAATCAATGTTCCAGAACCCAAGTAGTGCTCTAACTGAATATTGATGAAATGTTGGTAAGTTTTTTATTTTAATTCCTTAAGTGTTGCCCCATTTTCTTAACACAAGCCTGAAAATGACATACCAAAAATGAAATGGTATTATTCTTCAACCCTTTTGACCACAGGAATAATCCTGGTCTCTTCTGAAAAGTAACCCTTGGGGGTTTGTCTCTGAAGAATTGATCTAAATATTACGGAAGCAAAGTTACAGAAGCTGAAACACAGTGGAAGTGGAAACCGAAAATACTATATTTTGTTTTTGAGTGTGTACAAATGCTTGTGGCTGTGCCTGGTAGGCAAAGAAACATAATGGAGCCACAGCCACAATGCTGGTCAAACACACTTTCAAATGTGATGACAATATCACCAAACTAAGCATTCTGAATAGTCTAAGCTCTGTCTAGATTGGTTCCCAAATAAGCCATTTGGGAACTCCAAAAGATATGTATCGTAACCAAATGACAGGTCTTATGAGGTGTGAAATACCGAAATTTTAGAAGTATCCTGGAATGCTCCTGAAAAAAGTTATCTCGTGCTTGTGCATGGAGAGAGATAGATTGCCGATACAGAGCGACTGCTTTAACAGTAGTGGTCAGAGTTACACTATGTATGCACAGTTTATACAAAAAGAACCACAAGTTGTACACTTCACAGCATCCCGTGACCATATTGATTAAACATTTTCAAAAAAGAATGAATGCAAATAAACCTATTCAGGCCAGTGTTACTTATCGGGTTAAAGCCACACAAATAGTCTTTATGTCCCAATCACTCCAATTCTAGCACAGAACATTTATTCAGATATGTCATCTCAATATTTTGATTATTATTTAAGAAATGACAATAAGGAAGGATGTTTGATCTACAGCTACTGAGCAGTCGGAGCTGATCTTGTGTAATTTTATAACAGTCCAAAGCAGCTGAGAAAATTCTACAACAAGTCCATTTTCAGGGGTAACCATTTTGCCCAGCTAAAAAGTGAGCTGGAGCAGTATATACCACATGATACCACATGAATCTGTTGAATGTTTTCCCCCAGAACTAGGTCAGGGAAGGCTGCCAAGCGACCTGTAATTCAACATAAAAATATGACTGTTGTCAGGTCTAATTCAGAGGAGTTAAGAGTTGTATTTTTGTGACCCAGTGAATTAGTAGCCAGTGTCACTGATCTGTGTGTGTGACGAGACAGTCCGGAGAGGAGAGTTGGAGACAGGATGTTCCCCCTGAGGACAGATTTACAGTGTGATGACTGTGAGACAGACAAACAGACAAACAGATCGATAGAAAGACGCAGGAGAACATATCACATAGTTCAGAGTATTCCGACCGCACGTGACAGAATTGTTTCCTTTTTCACAAGGGACATGCTTCTGGGTTCCCAAGGTACAGGAAGCCAGTGGAATGTTGGGATATGCTCATACCTCCAGATGTGTTTCTGGTCCTCTTTATCCTGATGAAGTGGCAAGGAGGGGGTAGAGGTTGTTCTCTTTTTTTAAAGAACATTTCAAAGCATTCCTGGGACATTGGTTCCCTGCTGCCCACACAATCTTGGGGGTAGGGGAAGGGGGGGCTTGTTGTTCTTAAATGGGTCACAGGAAACCAAGCCTGGCTTTCCAGGGGCTGGGATTCAGTGATCTAATCCACATCATTAGTAACAGGTGGCAGGTGTGGTCAGAGCAGACCTTGGAGAGACTCTGTAAGAAAAGCTGGCCTCCCATTGTCCAAGGTCAGAGGGGTCACATGACCTACCAAGAGGGCAGATGATGGGCTGGATCCAGTTCAAAGGCGCCAGCATGCTCTCATACAGCACTGAGGGGAACTGTAAAGTTGTGGGAAAGGGGTTTATCGTGAGGGAAGGGCTCCTGTTCCGTCTGCAGTTGTAGACACCTGTTAATCCATTGACAGACAACATTTCTGGAACCTTTTGTTTATATTTTGCATGAGCGGTGTCTTTTCAATCTACTGAGAGCAGTGCTTACTCACTCTATGGAGATTAATGCTAACTCAGTCCTACTAGTCAGTCTATTGAGAGCAGTACTTTTATTATTAATGGATTATTAAATCCTGCTGTATTGGTGCTGTGACTGACTGTCCACACATTTCACCACAATATCGACAAAGCTATATCTACCTATTGATAAAATATATTTTTAAGTATTTTAGATTTTAGTATTTTATTTTAGTATTTCAGATTTTCTGCATAGTTCCCATGCCCCAAGAAATGGTGAAATGGGAATGAAAAATGGAGGGGAGGTTCATGCTGTAATAAGGGTTTCAAGATGTATTGTCTGATGTATTCCTACAGGATTAAAAATGTCTGTAATTCCTCTGAAATGACCACAGATAGCCCAGACATAAACATCACTAACTACACTTCCGTGAGGGAAAAGAGAATGGCATGCCGCTAGTTCAAATCTGATTCCTGGTCACCAAAAACCAAGGCAAACACATTCCATATGCAATTACTGCAGGGTCCAGTTGAACTGGATTTCTATTGCTGAAAGACGTCCGATTTCGGCAAAACACAGAAGATAATTTGATCCAATGTTTTTGTATTCCGGACCTGTAAAAACCACAGACATTGCAGATTTGTAGTCGATTAAATTCACGTCTGTGATCACTTAAATTACATAACCTCACTAAGTGAAAATAATCCATCTGAAATATGGCTTTACATATGCTGTATTGTTTTATTTTACCCACAGCTTCTTAGAGAACTGATACAAAATTCTCAGCATCACAGATCCATCCATCCAGCCATCCATCCATTATCTGAACCCGCTTATCCTGAACAGGGTTGCAGGGGGGCTGGAGCCTATCCCAGCATACATTGGGCGAAAGGCAGGAATACACCCTGGACAGGTCGCCAGTCCATCGCAGGGCACACACACCATTCACTCACACACTCATACCTACGGGCAATTTAGACTCTCCAATCAGCCTAACCTGCATGTCTTTGGACTGTGGGGGGAAACCGGAGTACCCGGAGGAAACCCACGCAGACACGGGGAGAACATGCAAACTCCACACAGAGAGGCCCCGGCCGACGGGGATTCGAACCCCGGACCTCCTTGCTGTGAGGCGGCAGTGCTACCCACTGCACCATCCGTGACGCCTAGCATCACAGATCCCAAGAACAGAAATAAAAATATGAAAAAGGACATCATGCTAATCATTAAAAACAAGGGTGTATTTTTTTTACATTTTCTGTCCCCTCTGTCACAATATAATAATAATTTAATTATGTACAACACTTCAGGTTTAACCTCAGTGAGAACAATGGACTAACGGAGCTTGCTGTGTGTAGAAAACCAGGAATTCATACCACACAGGAATAAGGGCTCTTGATGTTGATCTTGAAGGTTAAGAGGTCATGGAATCCTATGGCTTCTAAGATAATGCTTCAGCAGGACGACACATGATAGATTACATGCAGGCCCTGGCTTTATCTGGAACACCATGACCCTGCCACAGACCTCCAGGGCAAGCAGCCTCTTGTTGGCAGGCAAGGGGGCAGCTACAATGTCCCAGCCCAGGTAGCTATTTCCCTCCCATGGGCACTCATACAAATTTGACACTGGGTGGACTGTGACTGCGCCTCTTCAACGGGATGAAAGACCAGCTACTAGTGGTGAGCAAGTAGTGCATTACTCATATCTGTTTCCATATATGAGTAAACCATGTTGAACAGTCATTTTTTGCAGTACATCGAAACCAAGACTTTCAACAAAGCACAACTAGTAGTTTTGCACTCTGTTATGCAGGTAAATCTCTATTAAATATTTTATCAGGTTAATGTTAACATTCATTAAAAACTGAAACCTTCTACATAAAATGATGTGTGTACATGTGTTCCCTGTCGGCAGCCAGTCCCTTGCGCAAGAGAGAAGTGAGGAAAATGACAGCAGGCAGTAGTTGTATTGATCTAAGGTGGAAGAACCAGGGAGGAACTAGCCTATCACGAAACAGTATTAACTTTATGTTACGCATTTGCCACTGATGTACAGCTACTACAGCCAACGTAAAATATAAATAAATAAAGTAGGCCTATTCTCCGATAACAGATAATGAATCCAATTACTCGTACAACATTCGTATTCAGAAAAAAAGTCAATAATCGTTGAGTTGAGTACTCGTCTGAAACGGATACTCAGAGCACCTGTATAAAAATGTCTTATCTGCATCTGATTCTTCTATATTCAGTCTAGAAAATGTCAGTTTCGAAGAAAGGATCTAACTTTCAAGAAAAATATCTTGCAATTAGGGGGAAAGGATCTAATTTTTTTAAGAGGCCTGTAGTACAAGAAAGAGATTGCAATTTCGAGACAAATAAATCTTGCAATGACAGGGAAAGGGTCTCAATTTCGACGTAAAGATTTAGCAAATCTTTGCAAGGAAGGATCTTGTAATGTCAAGAAAAAGATATTACAAGAGAATGACTTCTATTTTGAGAAATACACTTTGTAATTTTGAGAACTTTTTCAAGAAAAACTGGGAATTTTTTTTTGAAAAATCTAGTAATTACAGGGAAGGGATCTACATTTCGAGAATAAAGATCATGTAATTACATGGAAGGGATCTCAATTTCAAGAAAAAGGTCATGCGATTACATGGAAAGGATCTCGTAATTCTGGGAAAAACCTTTCGTAATTGCTGGGAAAGGATCTCAATTTTGAGATGAAGATCTTGTAATTATGGGGAGGGAATCTCGTCATTTCAAGAAAAATACCTCAATTTCAAGAAAAGACGGGATTCCAAGTGGGAATTGAGGGAATTGAGAATTGAGCAGCTTCCTTCTTTCTAGGCCAAGTGTTAGGGTTTGAGTTTATTGCACCCTTTTCCCGCTTGCTTTTATTTGTTGTTCATCCACATAGTTTATTTCTGCCTTGTTTAAAAGCTACCTTTAGGAAGGAAGGAACTCTAGGCTGAATTAAGGTGGAGTACTAACGAGGAGTACTAAGGCCTCTCTAATTAATAGACTGTCTCAGCTTTGATCAAAGATAAGGGCTAAGTCAATGGTCAGCCGATCTGTATGTGGAATTTGTTCTTGGTGCTGCTGTGTGTCTGTTTCATGTGGCATGCTGTTTTTAAGTTTGACACTTTATACTTTAGTATAGCATTTCCTTTACTCACTTTCAAAACTCATTGTTTTAGTTTTCGTCATTGTTTATGTCTGTTATTGTCCATATTTCTAAATACATGGTCGTTGGAGATATGCCCCTCTCAGTAGAGAGTTTCGCGAGACTCAACGATCACCCAGGGTTCTGCGTCTGATACCCGTGGAGCAGGAGATGCATTTAGTTGGCACACTGTAAGTCTCCTGCATGGTCAGTTGAGCCTAAGTGAGCATCAGGTGAATCTCTGTTGTTGCTGACTTTCCTAAAATCAAGTGGTGTACATGGTCATTGGAGTATCGCCGCTCTGAGAGGAGAGCTCTGTGACCTCGCTGATAGGCCGGAGGTTCCATGACTGAGAGCCCCATCGCTGTTTGTACTCACTTCCTACCTCTGTTTAAGTAATCCTGCTTTGTCAGTTGAATTGGAGAGATAGTGTTTTATGTATTCTCGTCTGTTTAAGTAATCCTGCTTCGTCAGTTGAATTAGAGTTTTAATGTTTTCTGTGTATTCTAGTTTCAGTATCAGTAATCCTGCTTCATCAGTTGAATTAGAGTATTGATGAGTATTTTCTCATTGTCACTTTGCCGTGCCTGGTCCTAGGTAGGCTATAAAGCAGTTGGGAGCCTGCAAAGTTTTCTCTGAGGTGCTGTTGGCGTACCTACCTCCTATCTTGCCAGGGAACAATCTCATAATTTTGAGAATCAAGATCTTGTAATGATAGGGAAGGGATCTCAATTTTGAGAAAAATATCAGGCTATTATGTGGAAAGGATCTCGTATTTCTGAGAAATCTCGTAATTTCAAGAAAAAGACCTCAATTTCGGGAAGGAAAAAAAATTATAATTATATGAAAAGATCTTGTACTTTTGAGAAAAATTATTGTCCAATTATTGGGAAGTGATCTCATTATTTCAAGAAAAGTACCTCAATTTCAGAGAAATGATCTAACTTTTAAAGAAAAATATCTTGCCATTATAGGGAAAGGATCTCATAATTTCGCCCATTAGTACAAGAAAAAGAACAAAACCCCATAATTATGTGAAAAGATCTCGTAATTACAGGAAAACTATCTCAATTTCTAGATAAAGATATTATAAACACAGGGAAAGAATCTCATAATGGCAAGAAAAAGATCTTGAAATTACTTCTATTTTCAGGAACAGATTTAGTAATTTTGAGAATTTTTTTTGTTGAGAAACCCATCTTCTCATTACAGGGAAGGGATCTCAATTTCGAGAAGAACATCTTGCATTTATGGGAGAAGGATTACGTGATTTCAAGCAAAAGCTCTCATAATTACGGGGAACGATCTCATCATTTTGAGAGAAAAGATCTCGTAATTACGGGGAAAGGATCTGAATTTTGAATAGACCCCTTGTACAAGAAAAGGATTGCAATTTTGACTAAATAGGTATTGCAATTACAGGGAAAGGATCGTGATAAAGATATTGCAGCATAGATGAGGAAAGGATCTCATAATGTCAAGAAAACAGTCTCAAAATGACAAGAGATGGACCTCGATAGAAATAATTTTGTAATTTTTTTAAAAACATCTTGTAAACACTGGGGTCTCAATTTCGAGAAAAAGATCTTGGGATCTAATTATTACGAAGAATACATAATTACAAGAACATCTTGTGTGGAGGTGAGTACACTGGGGGTAGACAACACGATGGGGGATGATGGAGTTAACTACCTTGATATATTGGCCGAGTAAATATTTGAAGAGCTGTTTTTAGTTATGTCCATGTTCCAGTTTTGGAAGGGCTCTGGGTTTTACTTGATGAATTTATTCAGCCAGCTAACTCAATTACTTAATCCTGCTTCCTGATATACTCCTACGGTGTAGGTTAGTGCTATGCCATCTGAAACACCAAACAACAGTAAATCGAGGTGATTGGATAACCAACGGTGGATTCCAGGATCTATAGCGGAAGCACTCACTTGATTTATGGAACGTTATAGATTATACAGTTAGCCAATGTTAACCAAACTAGACTAGCTATATGAATACATATGATGTGATTGCTACAGCGCCATGTATATTCTTGTTTAAACAACAGGAATGTAACTAAGTTATATATATATATATATATAGCTAGTCATATATACCTAAGACACCTTGTTGTGATAGCTACGTCTCCAACTTAGAAGTGAGTGGGCTAACGAAGCTATGTGTCATAAAAGCAATTTAACTCCACGAAAAGTCTGAACTTAAAAGCTATCTCTGCAATGAAGCTGCTTCATACTTAAAAAAAACAAAACAACTTTTTTTACTGCATAGCTCTATATGACTATGTTTGATATATGACTTAGGCGGCGGCAAAGATAGTTGTAATGTAAGGTAAATGGATTTTTAAAAAACCAACAAGTAATGAAGTATCGTTGCTAGGGGTGCAACGAATAATCAATGTAGTCGACTAAAATTGATGATTGTTGCCAACAAATTTAATTGCTGATTAGTTGGTAAAATCATTGCATGTGTTTTTTGCACTGATTCGGAATGCTCAGACTTGTAGGCATTATCGCTTACTGGAGTGAAGTGAACAATAGCGCGATGGGACCACCTTCATGACCAAAAACCACCCTGAAGTGGTTTATAAAATAATTCTGTGCTTATTTTAAGCTCAGGGTATGCTGGGGTACCTGGTCGGCCTAGTCGTAGAATTTAAATACTCTAAGTAACCACTAGTGTACTAATAAATGTCAACAAACAGACATACAAAATCCATGGTTTTGCAATATCATAACAAAACAATTAGGTTAATAATTAACCAAATATTAGGCAAGTTATGCCTGTATTTTATGGAGTTACGATTAGTCACTTTCCAATTTGATGAAGATTCAATGACAAACTGTGCAATGTTATTTTAAACCGGTAAATTTCAGATTTTTCTTTATAATCAATTTTAATCCAATGTTAGTTAACTATAAACCACTATGGGAAACACTGAACATGTTAGATGCTGTGTTAGAACAAGATCATCATCATAATAGCTAACTAAGACATTAAGAGTTCTTTCCATGTTCAGGCTTGCAGACTCAGCATTTAAGGAAAACATTCCGCTTTTCACCTTGTCAGATAAACATTGCTACTGCCATGTATATGGCCATGTCACACACAGTGCAGAAACTTCACGGAGTTTCTTGCACTAAGTGTTAAGTGGTTGCCCGTCCCCACCATTTTCTTCAACCAAAGCCCATTTTCATTCATTTTTCTCTCCCCTCTCAATTAGGTTTGTGTCCTCCTGAGTTTGAATGAGCTTTGCTTCCATGTTTCAGCGGATACTTAGATTTTTGTGCACAGTATGAAAACTGACACGGTGACTGACGGACTAACAGTAGCTCCCTACTCATTTGATGAAAAAACTGCCTCACCGATAGTAATTGAAGAATGAATGTGATTGGATAGGACGCATCCAGAACAAACACGTGGGATCGTGTTATGACATTTACATTTTAAGATCTTGTGTTGCATGTTCCAAAAGAAGGGCCTTCTTGTATATTCCTGTATATACTATTTTAGTGCGAAAGTAGCAAAGTTATGTATTATTTTCACTTGACCGGGGAGTGGTTGTTGTGTTTTCTTTTATATTTATTTATTTATTTTGCAAGACTATTATTTTGTGGAAAAACGGGCAAGCACCGGCACCGTGCCTGAGAACTTTAAGCCCTGCTAAATGGAATTTAGCTAATAGCAATTAGCAATGTGTTTAGCGATCATGATCTGGATAAATCATTAAAATGACGCCCATTAGTTTGAAAGACACATAGCTATGTAACTATACACATCCACTTACACTGCTACAACTAAACCCCCTGTCACTAACTAGTTTTGTTTATGTTAACCATGCATTGTCCATGTTAGTTAATGTTAATCTACCTGATATTAATATCAATGTTAGCGACGCTGTCCATCCTTTTTAATGTAGCCTACGTATGTGGAAACTATGACTAGACCACATTGTATTCATTTGTTGTTTCTATAGCGAAAAGGAAAATAACTGATTGAAAACGGCGAGGATATTGGAATTTTAACTTATCTTTTGTATCAGCGGAAAAGTTCATTAAAAGATGTGTTTTTGAATGAAGTATTCATCTTTATTGTTAGTTAGCATATGCCTAAATAAACCTCAAGCTAAATTTAAAAGCTGATAGCTAAATAAGAACCATTGACTAATTGTGCGATTCATAATCTGAATAGTCGATTATTCGTTTCAGTAATCGATAGATTATTTGACGATCAAAATAGTCGTTAGTTGCATCCCTAATCGTTGCTGCTCAATAATTGGATTTAAAAAAAGGGATTCAAAAAAATATTTAAGAAATAAGTTAAATAGGAACAAATTAAGTTGGGACAGATATAATGTTATTGTTTCAGTCTTTGAAACAGTCTATAACGGATTGTCAAGTTATTAGTGGAGGTGAGCGAGTAGTGCATTACTCGTATCTGTTTCCGTATCCGATAAACCAATTAAATTACTTGTTACTCGTATTCGGAAGTGGGCGTGACGTTACCCAGAAGTGGTGTCATTCAAACAGTCCCCTGTACTACATTGCGATTTGCAACTACTACAGTTTTGCACTCTGTTATGCAGGTACATCTCAATTAAATCTTTATCTGGTTAATCTTAACATTAATTAAAAACCGAAACCTTGAATATAAAACAATGTGTGTACATGCATGAACAATTTTACAGGGAACACATTTGGCTGAGCCGCCTGCCTGTTTGTATCAGAACCACTTTCCGCATTGCCCTCACACTCTCCTCTTTAAACACACATCCACGTTTTCCTAAAGCACCATACTCAAGCAATACATGCATCACAGTTTGTGAAATAAATAAAAGAATGCAGATAAAAAATCATACTGTAAATTACAAACACTTTTGTGACCAACAAATACACTCCCTTCCAGATCCCCAGAAAGTAAACTCTGACAGAGGCAATGGAGGCAATACACCTCATTCAATACACTGGGCTTATCGGTATGTTTCAAAATAACTAACGTCGGAACCAATCTGCCCCATACATACATCTGTCCATCACCCACACTACAGTACAGTCAGTCTAAAGTAGCTGGCTAGAAGGTAACAATAAACAGCCTTATTTAATTTAACCAATTCAAAATGTATTCATTGACATGGTCATTAAAACACTGTACTTAAAATGCACATCCATTAAAACGTAGGAAATTCCAGAATTTTCGGCTGCAAAGATGAGGACCAAAGAAAGACAATGCCTGTAACTATGGTAACATATGCTCTGTTTGATTTGGATTTTGGTTTGGTTTGATTGGGAAAATATATTGTTTTGACTTTAGTCTCAAATCCACAGACAACACAGGGTAGAAGTATGCTCAATCCTTTACCAATTCTAAAAAGCGTGAACCCCTCTGCCAAGCACCCCAGCAAGCGGCCTTTTATTTGAAATATGGCAGATATATTCTACTGTCAATCATTTTTCAATGCAGAGTAAAAGGGGGTGATGGGTTCAGTCCAGTCACTTGTGGTTATGGTGGGTGGGGGGCAAAGGTGGGGGGTGGGGGGGCTGAACCACTTGGGGATCAATCAGTGGGGAGCTTAGTCACTTTTGGGGTTCAGTCAGTGGGAAACTCTTGGAGCTGCATTTATTTTAGTTTGTTGGGATAATATACAATATGTTCACAGCTATGCAGAGCAAGGTCACAGTAGAGCTGTGTTTGTATTGGCAAAAAGCTGTATCATGGTATACTGTAGGAGATGCAGAACCATCTCCAATGGAAACTGATTCTTGGACACAGGTCAGAGAGATTGTTGTACTTCAGTTCATCACATGATATTTAATGATACCTTTGGGGTTCATTTGAAAGAAACATACACATTTCTCTAATGGCTGTATTATTAAAATAATTTTAAATGTGAAATGGTCCTTTGCAGTGAACATATCATTAATAAAAAGTGTTTTAAGAATTGTGATTCAATCAATGTCTACGTTTCACTAAAGTAAACCAGTATAATTTAATGATAATAGCTTCAACTTCCGGACGTCTTTGATCTGAGTGTTTTCAAAGTGTGTTGACTTGTCACATGATGTATTGGCTGTTTGATTTAGCTTCAGAGGGTTTTATTAATCTGTTGGAAGAAAAAAAAAGCTACAGAGTCAGCTGTGTTAGAAGGAGAACTCACACACTGTCAAGCTTCCATTTTTTATGGAAGACTTGGAATGGTAAACTGTGTGTGCGTGTGTGTGGTCTGGGTGGGAACACAGATCCCTTTCCTCAACATTAGCTGAATGTTTTAATAGTTTTCAAAGAAAAACACTTGATGTGGTTGAGTGTGTCATGAGAGCATGGCAGCCACTAGCAGTCAGCTGCACTTCATTAGCGCAACCCACACCGCCAGCCCTTCCCTTTTCTCACTCCCTCTTCATCCTCTGTTCTTCCCTCTTCCACTCATTCCCCGGCATCTCATTTGGGCTCGCTGTGCTCCTCTCTCCCAGGTCTGTCTCATTTGGGCTCGCTGTGCTCCTCTCTCCCAGGTCTGTCTGGTGATGTGTTCTTTCCACACAGCATCTTGAGCCAGCCCTTGTAGTGTAGATCAGCGTCCATCAGACTGCGAGAGCAGAGCCAGGGGTCTCAGGGGCTGCAGGAGACCCTCCCCATCAACAGAGGGTTTGAAGCTTCTCACAGATGAATAAAGTCGTCATGAAGTGGAATCTTTACTGCAGCAGGGACCCTTTTGAAGTCTACATCCCTTCCGCATCTTAACTGAAAATAATTATTTGCTTCAACTGCACAGTGAAGTCTTGGCAACTTGCAAGAACCCAACATTCTCAGCAAATGTTGCCAACATTGCACCAAGTTATAATGCCAGATTATAAACACCATATTTAATGCAATCCTTCTGTAGAGCTACCCTCAACAATGCATTGCAAGTTACATATTTAGCCCCAGTCAATATTTATTTTATAAATGAACAGAAACACAGCAGCTTAGTATTAGCAAAATGATTGACGGGTTGATGATTAAGGTAATTTCTTCCATGGTCAATTTGCCACCCTCCAATTTGCCCCAAATGATCACTACACACTTTCAAGGTAGAGGACAAGATTGATTAAAATAAGCTCACGAGCACATGAGTGTCATCATTTTACTTTTTAGCATGAGGCAAGGCCTACACTGCAGGCAACAGGTAAACCCCAACATAATGTTGCACTATACTCCAGCTCGACCCCTCCGCTCTGCTGCAGCAATGCAACTTGCACTTCCTGCCCTCTGTGTGAATGGTTCTCACTTATCCCAACCGTAGAGCTCCTGCAATGGTGGAATGAACTCCCCATTCCCCTACGAACCTCTGAGTCACTCTTTTCATGGAAGTGGCGTTTAGCGGCTTTTGCGTTTGTTCCAACGGCGTTCAGTATATACCTATTGTCACAATGGATGTCACGTAATGTTGCTGTGGATAAAAGCATCTGTCAAATATAATGGAATGTAATGCAATGATCACAGTGGTCTGGCTTGATGCAATGGAGGACACACAAACACATCTCTGCCACTAAATTACATTGTAAATACAAGTGTACTTGGGTGAATTTCATATGAGGTCCATGAGCAATGCTGTTAAAGGATCTGCCTGGCTCCATCCTTACGTCTACCTTTGAGAAATAGATTAATAAACTGGACCGCTGGTTCTGCTTTTGGATCTGTATGTCAGAATAGTGAATATATGAATGACAGTTCTGCCTCTTGAAAGTATATAACATGACTGAGTTTGTCAGGAGTGCCCTTGGCTTGGGCCGTACATAGAACCAATCAGGGTGATGCTATGTGTTTGGTCAGGCCTTTTCACATAATTCAGGCCAGCTAGAAGACATGGTTAAATTTGAATTTTACTGGACATTTTGACTGAGGAATTCCACAGCTTGCCCACTATTGAATGCACTTCCACAATTTTCGTGGGCTGAAAAGATCAACAGGGTCATATTCATATAATTTTTATGCCTCCATTTTTTTGGTGGGGGGTTAAGGAAGACTGTAAATTGTATAACCACTGGAGAGTGTGTACATAACCCGTGTGTCTCTCAATCACAGTGGGATTTCTGTGTGGATATTCATTTGTAGAAATGCTCAGCAGAAATGGTCTAAAACTAAGCACATGAAAGACTCAAGCATCAGAGGTTCAACTGCAGGAAAAAGAGTCTCGGAGGAATAGAAACAGTTAGCCCATTCAGTCTTTCAACATTGCCGTAACCAATATAACCCAAACATAGCCTCTGTAAAAATGTCAAATTGTCTCAGCTTCATGTTGAAATGTTAACTACAGCTGCATTGCAAACTAAACTCCCAAATGTATTTTATTTTATTTGTTTTACCTTTTTTAAGGCAACAGACATTTACCGGAGTATCTTTTGGTGGGAACATTTCAGTGACTTTGAACAATCGCAGGATTTCACAAGCAGGTATCTGGTCAAGAAGCTGAGCATCGTTGTTTGTAAAAAAGAAATGAATGCCTTCTTCAATAGTGTATGCTTGAAATACACTGTTTCATTTCATCAACTCAGAACGGGGCATCCACTTGATCAGAACCAGCAAGCTTGGACTTGAACCACACTATTCTGATAAGCCTGTGACAGTGCTGGAGCCTTGGGCCTACACCCAGGACAAGTCACCATTCCATCGCTGGGCACACACACACTCACACACACACACACACACACACACACATTAATCATTCACATCTAGGGGACATGTTAACTCCAATATGCCTACACGGACATGGACGGCAGATGCAAACTCCACATAGAAATATTCTGGCCGGGATTTGAACCCAGGACCTTCTTGTGAGGCATCAGTCACACCCGCTGCATCACTGTGCTGCCTCTTACCCAGATACCTATAGACAAAATTCTCATCATTCCTGTATCCGGAACATTCTACCATGCTTTACCTTGACCCAGCAACTGACCCAGACCGGTGTACTCACCCGCTTCCTGACATGAACACGTTGGTGTGTGCATGATGTTCTAATAAAACATCATTGTCAAAATGTCCTCTTGAACTCTCAGTTCTCACAGCCAGAACATCCCCAAATTAATTAAATGACCACCATTTTGCTTGATGAAATGTTGTTGGATGTAATTTCATAATCATCCTGTCCTGAGTGAAGTTTGGCCAAAGGGTAGCAGTTGGCAGTGCAGTCTTCCGATGTTTGGTACTGGATTTTATTATTGTCCTAGGCTAACCCTAGAGATGAAGAGGTGCCTGAGGCCTCAAAGAACCGGTCCCTGAAAGTTCATTGTAATCTGTAGAATGCTGCTATCCAGGATTGTTTTTCAATGCTCTGGTATTGTGGAAACCAGCAAGCAAGGACCTATCAGACCTAATAGAAATAGCACACAGGCACACAGGCATGCTATAGATTTGTACTAGAGCAGTTTGCTCAGTTTGCTAGTGGCAGGACCATTTGCCAACTATTTTGTTTTGTCTTCACAGCTGATTCTTGTCCCGACTGCCTCGTCTCAGTGGGCTGAAGTGCCAATTTTGTGAAATGCTGGCAAGCCAATGGCTGTGTTCATGGCAAGCCTCTAAGCAGGCCGCTCTATGTTGCTAGCTGTGCAAATACTAAGACACAAGCAGTTCCGTGGCCTCACTGTTGGAATGTTCACCCCCGAGAACGGTTGTGGATTCCATCTTCTGTCAAGTTGAAGGAAATTCCCCAGGGCTCTTAAAGCCTGGAGAAATGCATTTCCATCTAACTCTGTCTTGTCCTTGTATGTATACTCGCATTTCAGAGGCAGTGTTCAGTATAAATTTCAACCAAAGTGAAAGAAAATAATCAAATACTCAATATTCAATCCCAAATAGGATTTTTAAAATTTTTATTCCAACTCTCTACAAAATCTACAAAAAGATTTTGGTGTGTTGCTATGCATACTTGAAATGTAGCAGTCTTGTTATTTTCTACTAATAAATGTTCTGTAAAAGAAACTAAAAGAAATAATCACTGCCAAATTACATACAATAGTGTTCAATCTGTACAATCAGATCACAGAAGAACATTTGTTCATGTTGTAGAATTTGTATATTGATTTTACTTTTAAATTGTATTATTTTTCATTTTTAAATGTATTAAAATGTACAATGTAAGTGTATTTCTGCTTGTATTGTACTGCTTCTACTGATTTTTATTAACAGGGCACTCTTCAGAATGAGACACACGTTTCCTTCTTCCTTCTTATCAGTAACTCCGCCTCATTACCTGCCGGCAGGTAACTTCTGTATCATGTTAGAGAACAATAGGGAAAACACAGTGTCCTTTGTGTAGTATTGGCAGGGCTGCCATAAGGGAAAAGATTTGATGAAGTACGCACCAACAGAGAATCTTAACGCATTGTAAGTGTTTAATTATTATGTGGGCTAACTAATTGAAACAAATGGTGTCTGAGTTTTATATAACATGTACGTAATAAACAGGTTTGAGGAGTGTGAAGCACTGAGGCTAGCGAGGTTTGACGTGCGTCGCAAGGGAACCTGACGGGTATGTCTTTAAGAATGCTCTTAATTTACAATGTGTTTATTAATGTGTGTTTGGTTTAAGTGCAGTCCTTAAATGAGGGCAATGTTGATGCCCCATGATTATGGGTGCACTGTTTATACTGTTTTTACCTTATGTATGAGTTATGGTCAATGCTCTCTACAGAATAGGATGTATAATGTATTATGTCTTATTCACGGGTTGTTTGCTTTCAAGGAACAAGTGCAACATGATGTGCCAGCTATTCCTTCCACTCTTAAAGAAGTATTTTTTTAGGCTTCCCCAACCATTGTCACTGTGGGGGAACTTAAAAGGTTCATTGTTGAACCTTGCATTAATAAGGGTTCAAGTTTGAAATCAAATCAGAAAACAGTGGCATTAAAAATGCATTTTCGGTACATTTTTAAAAGGACATTACTGGTATAACATGAGTTAGTTGTACTACTCAGAAACATTTTTATTACCCTTGATCAAAATGTAATGTTATGGTGAAAAACAAACCTTAAAATTAACTCCTGGCCATGCTATCAAAGACATTACTCCTTAGAAAATATGTTGCTACTCTTTAAATAGAAGAGTCACCATTCAGTCCAGGAAGTCTCTCCTGCTGTGCATAAGCAATCACATACTTCTCAGTGAAGAGCAGCATCTTAGAAAGACGTTGCTCTTTAGAAAACGTGCATGTTCAATTAGGACCCAGTGTCACAATTCAGTGTCAACTCTAGCACCAGTATTTTAAAAAGATGGTATCAGTTGTGTGCAATTTTAAAAACATAACGAAAACACTGGACCTTTTCACCAGCTATGTCAGTGTTGGGAGCAGTCTGACCTTTGCGAAGGAAGTGACTACTTCATAGTTTCATGATCTATTAGTGACTTCATTCCCAATGGTCTTCTGGTCAGACTGCACCCAACACTGACGTAGCTGGTTTGTTTTGTTTGTCAAGTATTTTCATTATATTTAAAAAAACTGATAGAGGAAATATTTGGAATTCTAAAAAAAGTATGCCCAAAATAATGGTCAAGGGTAATGTCAAATATGTTTCTGTATAGTAAATGGGCTATACTCAGCTACATACATTAACACTGCATCTATAACATGCCTCAAGGCCAGAGGAAAGGTTATTGAACCTGTTTTAAGTCTGAACGTGTCCCAACTATAACTTTAAAAAAAAGAATGTTCAGAATCTGCAATTTAATATCGCACATGAAGTTACTTGTCAAACCATTTTTAAATACACTCTACGGTTACTGAGAAATTGCCCACATAGAACGCATTTTGGAAATGAATGGTATCAGCTACATATTAGTTTTATAGAATAGATTTTGAATACTTTTCATTTTAAAATCAGAAACAGCATGAATTTGACAAATTTTTCAAGGACATTACCGGAGTTTAGGCCGTTTTTCTACAGAGACACATTTTTAAGCAGTGCAGCCGCTTCTGTACATGACATGTGTCTGCGCGTGTGTGTGTCTGTGTGTGTCCGTTTGTAGCATGAGATGCACTGCTTACTTCACCACCAGGGGTGTGATTTTTACATTACCCTTGACCGTTTTTTTAGTATCTACCAAACCAGATACTGGCTAGCTGATACCATTCACTTCCACAGGCATTGCTACAAAAAGCTTTCAGTGGACATTTCTCATTAACCATAGTGCTGATTAAAAAAACAGTTTTCAACTCTTTGACAAGAACCTCGGGATGTGTGATATCGAACCCAAATATAAAATAATCCTTTAACACGCCCTGGAATGATGACGTGTAATCTGTCCATGAGAGTGACTAAGTAACAAAGTAGCGCCCCAGTGCGTAATCCTCAATCTGATGTTGTTCCAGGACATCCTGGCCATCCAGCTGGATAGCATATTCCGTTTCTATGTTGAAAGGGTTCCCTTTCTCAATTGGTCACATGTTTGTTTCACACTGCTTATAGTGTTTGTCTACCTGATGCGGGGGGATGCAGTGGGGGTAATTATCTCTTTTACAGTAGTGTTGTCATGAGCTCATCAGTGTGTATAATCTATGACCACTTGTTAAAAGCTTCTATGGCCCATTGTAATGTTGTATTATCAGCTCATAATGTACTATGTGTTTCTATGAGGCACTTTTTTTTCAAGACACAACAGAGACTTTTGATGGCTAGAATAGCTAGAGATTAACCAGAGATTAATCTGTGGTGTAAAGTACATTACCCATTGAACCAGGGTCAGACATAACCGGGGCAGGAATTACACCAGTGGCCACAACAGCAATGGGCGTCGTTGCCCCTCTCTTTGGCCGCAGTGCCCCTTTAAAAATGTAATGCCGTGCGGCTACGGTGGCCGTGCTGCCCGGTCCACACCGTCTTCACTGATTTTGCCGTTTTCGCCTCCTTCACTTTCCTGTCAAAAACGCCAACCAAAATGGCTCTGTTGAGATTATTACTATTTTTTATTGGTCAATCAACTGAAGTGCTGTGTGTATAACCAAGAGTCTGTG
This sequence comes from Conger conger, assembly GCF_963514075.1. Taxonomy (NCBI): domain Eukaryota; kingdom Metazoa; phylum Chordata; class Actinopteri; order Anguilliformes; family Congridae; genus Conger; species Conger conger. The sequence goes on from NC_083776.1 coordinate 24,637,993, forward strand.
ACAGTGTGTTGCTTTTCCGAAGTCCTCTGTGAACTACAGTGAAACTGGAAATGAGTGACTGATGCCTGATAAATTAACAGCGAATTTGTAACGTTAACATATGCAATCAGGACAGGCATAGCTCGTATGTTGCGATAACTTGGTTTACTCGGTTAACATGGCAAGTCGCGTTAAAGCCTGTAGTATGTTTCATTACAGGAGCTTTTTTGGTCAGTGAGTGACCAGCATCTCTGGTTAGACAAGGTTTGTATCATTGAGAAATTTGAGAGCATATACATACAGTGTACACAAAGGATACATTAAAATACAAAAAAATTACAAAACATGTTTTTTTAGTTTAGCACTGACTATCTCAGTTTCTAAGTCAAGGACCAACCCACTACTTTATATTTGTGCACAAACTTGATGTCAATGTGTGTACGAAATTTGAACACACTGTTCAACACAATTTGAAACTGCACCCAGATGTCCTCAAGTGTCCCTACATCTCTCCAAATACAAACATTGGCATATCCATTTGTTCAGACACCTGAATGATCAGAAAAGCTTTGTTTTAACAGAAAATGTACCTTCAAATGCCTTCAGTGTCAAAAAAGCTCTCCACTTTATTGCTCACATGTTTACATTTAAAATAGAGCTTTATTTTAAAATTAGGTTAACCAGAGCCCTGGTAGCCCTGTTGGCCAGTACAATCACTGGTATCACGGATTGTTAGAATATGCCTTTTAATTTCTGAGTTTGTGGTGAGGTGAGGGATGTAAACCGTGAGAATGGCAAAGGGGAGGCTGTAGTTTTATTGCCCTGTTTTGTGGCTAAGAGGCTGATAAGCATCCATCTAAATTACTGTTCTCGCTAGTGGAGAGCCTTTTTAACGACCTGGCATTGCCATTTTGCGGTTTTATTACATCGCAGTTTATATTATATGCATACTTGGCATACTACTCATACTGTGTTTCAATTCTAATCAGCCTGGGCTTTAGTATGAGTAGAATGCTCGCAACATTTTACAATAAAGGTAAGCTTATGAGGACGGGATGTGTTCAATATTGATCAAATCCGAATGTGATCTGCTCAATAGTGAGCCTATATGGATGGAAATTATTTATAGATAGCTGTTTTAGCCACAAAGTACAACTTCAGGGGTTTATGGAATGTATTGTGAAAAGGCTGCATGATTGTGTCTCATGGGTACAATTGCCATTATGCTGTGAAAATCGAAAGCTGCATAAGCTCTGAAAAACAATAAACTACCAGATGTTTAATCTTCTGCTGTTTATTCCATATGAGCACTTTGGCTGGGCAAACTAAGTGCCAGAATTGAATGGAATGGTACATGGAGCAGCTTCCAAGCCCCTCTTGAATTTTCATTTTGACAGGGACTTTGTCTCCTCTGGAGTCAGAATGTTTGCTTCCTCTCGAACATTACAGCTGGAAGGATTTTTGAATCTGCCGACTTAACTGCTGATTCGATTGCTGTTTTTTTCCAGAAATACTGAGATACATGTAATTCATATATTCATTTAACAAGGACACCAACGAAGTTTCTTCCAGGAACCAGTAGTGCCTTTATTTTTCACTCTGCAACCCTCTATTTGGACTCTTTCATCATTTTAGTGCTGTCCTTTCTTCAATGAATCACTTTAGTGACCTTCACTCTTTACTCTTGTATCAATTTAGTGCCCTTCAATCCATTATTATTGCTAAACAAGACATAATCATAGAGCAAAACAAAACCATTTTTGACAGCAGTACAACAGCAAAATGAGACTACAATTCTGTAACAGAATCAAAGAAAGTAGTAATCTTTCACATCTTTTGTAATGGTCATATTGTGTTGGGGTGTAAATTGTTTGCCTTTTAGTTACAGGCAAATATACTAGTTTTTGCTTGGTGTTTATGTCTTGTTTATCAATAATAATCCTATTGCTGTGAATACCCTTTGAAGAATGGGGTGGAGAGCATTTCAGTTATTCTTTATACATTAGGAAAGGGAGTGGGTATAATTATTGTGAAAATGATTACCCTGAAAAGCCTGTAATCGTTGCCAACATATTTTGGTCCTGACAATTGCCCAGGGGATGCTTGGATTCTGTTCTAGAAACAAAAAATGGGTCACATGCTCCCCCTCTATCTCTTTCACTCTCTCCCCATTCTGTATAAGCTCTCATCATCTGGGTACTTAGCTGGCAGAAAGAGGATATGACCTCTGTGCCCCATTCAGTGTGATGGACTAGCCAGAGGCATAGCAACAGCACTGGGGTAAGGGTTGCCATTTATACTGTGGACCAACACACAGTTAGCTTTGTGTCATCTGAGCCTGTCACTGGAAACCCTGCAAAGCCACTGTACACATTACCTATACCCAGGTTTCAGGGCCAATACCAAGCCTGCACTGCTGAGACAGAGAAGAGGATGTATGCAGTACTGTGCAAAAGTTTAGGCAGGTGTGAAAAAATGCTGTAAAGTAAGACTGCTTTCAAAAAATGGAAATGTAATAGTCTATTTTTTATCAATTAACAAAATGCAAAGTGAGAAAACAGAAATTTAAATCAAATCAATATGTGGTTTAAGGAGTGCACTTAAATCAAACACACATTAATAAACACACCCTTTGCCTTCAAACCAGCATCAATTGTTCTAGGTACACTTGCACAAAGTCAGTGATAAATTGTCAGTGACAATTTAATATGTAGGTTGAAACACAATCATTAACTGGAACAGAAACCGCTGTGTAGGAGGGTTGAAACTGGGTGTGGTACAGCTAAACTCTGCTTCCAAGGTGAGGTTGCTGAAGACAGTTTAAAGTCATACACTATGGCAAGACTGAGCACAGCAACAAGACACAAGGTAGTTATACTGCATCAACAAGGCAGAAATTTCAAGGCAGACAGGGGTTTCCAGATGTACTGTCCAAGCTCTGTTGAAGAAGCACAAAGAAACTGGCAGCATTGAGGACCGTAGATGTAGTGGTCGGCCAATGAAAATGAAAGACACATCATGCTTACTTCCCTTCACAATTGAAAGATGTCCAGCAGTGCCATCAGCTCAGAATTGGGAGAAACCAGTGGGATCCAGGTACACCCATCTACTGTGTGGAGAAGTCTGGTCAGAAGTGGTCTTCATTGAAGACCAAAAAGCCATACCTCCGATGTGGAAACAAGGCCAAGCGACTCAACTATGCATGAAAACACAGGAACTGGGGTGCAGAAAAATAGCAGCAGGTTCAAAATTTAAATATGTGGCTGTAGCAGAAGGGCTGGAGAGCGGTACAAGAATGAGTCTCTGCTGGCAACAGTGAAGCATGGTGCAGGTTCCTTGCAAGTTTGGGGCTGCATTTCTGCAAATGGAGTTGGGGATTTGGCCAGAATGAATGGTCTCCTCAATGCTGAGAAGTACAGGCAGATACTTATCCATCATGTAATACCATCAGGGAGGCATCTGATTGGCCTCAAATGTATTCTGCAGCAGGAAAACAACAAACCATACAGCTAATGTCATTAAGAACTATCTTCAGCGTAAAGAAGAACAAGGAGCCCTGGAGGTGATGGTATGGCCCCCACAGAGCCCTGATCTCAACATCATCGAGTCTGTCTGGGATTACATGAAGAGACAGAAGCATTTGAGACTGCCTAAATCCACAGAAGAAGAACTGTGGCTATTTCTCCAAGATGTTTGGAACAACCTACCTGCCGAGTTCCTTCAAAAACTGTGCAAGTATACCTAAAAGAATTGATGCAAGGGTGGTCATAACAAATATTAAATTTGATTTAGATTTTTCTTCTGTTCATTCACTGTTCATGCATTTTGTTAATTGATAAAAATAAACTATTAACATTTCTATTTTTGAAAGCATTCTTATTTTACAACATTTTTTCCACACCTGCCTAAAACCTTTGCATTGTACTGTATGAATGGGTATCACAGCTTTGAGAGAGAGAGAAAGATAATACATAAGGATGTTGTGGAGGACCTAGTTATATAAAAAATTCAAGTTGACAGCAATGTTCAGAACATACTGTACAAGTAGAACTCTGGGAAAACCTGTTCTACTTAATCTTCTCAGAAAATGTTAATTGGCCAGATGTGTCATTACAAATGCATTGCAAATACAGTTTCCGTTAACCATACCATCCGAACCCATGTCAGGAAGGAACTTGGGTCTGACATGACAAGAAACTAATTTTAGCTTTAGTCTAAACACACATAGGACAATTCAAAATCAGATTGAGAAGAAATGGATATTATCACATACCACTTTTATCCAAAGCGCTTTTCAGACTGGCTGACATGCAAGGCACCAACCTGCTTGTCGGGAGCAATTGGGTTTTAGGTGTCTTAGGTTAGGTGAGGTGTAAAAGTGTTCATAATTTTGAGCACACTGCAGATTTACTATGTTACCCTGCTGAAAACAACTCAAGCTAGGTCTTGCAACAGCGTATGGGTAGTTGATTAGTTCAGACCAGCTCCATACTCAATATGGTTCGACCAGCTCAAGCTTTAGCTGGTAATTTCAAGCTGGTTATAGCTGGACTTTACACCAGAATAGTAGGAGACAAGGTGTACTGTGCTGGCTGTGAGCTTAATGGCAGATGTGGTCAGGTCACATTCTGAGAATGTCCCTGCTGAGAAAGGAAAGGGAGTGGGTATAATATTGGGTACCAATATTCTGTGTATATTTAAAAGGATTCTGGGAACTGTGTCAGGGGCACTTGTGGGCGGCAGTATGTCCAGGTCATCTTTAATGCAGTGGTGGATAAGGAAGGTTTGTATTCTTACTCCAGTGTTGATTGACATGGGGCCAGGCAGTCGGAGGGTTGCCGGTTCGATCCCCCGCCCGGGCTGTGTCGAAGTGTCCCTGAGCAAGACACCTAACCCCCAAATGCTCCTGATGAGCTGGTTGGTGCCTTGCATGGCAGCCAATCGCCGTCGGTGTGTGAGTGTGTTGATGTAGATCCTGATTCTGTACATAGTGCTGGATGTGGTAGGTCTCAATTCTTTACAGGCTCTCAGATTCCATGGATTTGACTCATATTGTAGAAAAAAATGATTTGACATCAGTTCTGATATTCTTTTCACATCATGCTCAGACAAACTCCCTTTGTTTGGTGATACTGCCCCTTCTTTCATACTGAGGCCAATATCTCATGCACATTTGACCTCTCTCTTAAAAAGTAAGACTTATTTTTGAAGAACATTTGGGAAATATTGTGGAAACAAGCAGAAGAGAGAGAAAAAAACTAACTTTTTTCCATATGGCATTCAATGGCACTATTGTGCTGACGAAAAAAGGGATTATTCATTCTCTATCTCTGAGGATTAATAAATATGATTTGGCAAACTTTGGAGGGAAACAAAAAAGCCTTCACTTAAGTTATATGTTCATGTTGTTTAATGTTTCATCTCAACCTCCTACTTGGATCCCTGGGCTATCAGAGTTGTGTAGAACTCTCTCTGATAGGGATGTTACCTCCGACAATGGTGTACTGAGCCTTAGTGCAATATGTACAATCACGGACACTAAATTATGACAAAAACACTGTATTTTGAATAAAGTGTTAAAAAGAAACACCTCGCTATAATGAAGCAAACGTAAAGTGGCTGTTAGCCTTGGAAACAGCACGCCACGGTGAAATGACACACAGCAGCGCCAAGTGAAAGTTCAGCATACAAATAGGGTAAACTTGGAAGCTATAGGAAGTCTGAGCCAGTCTTTTCAATGACCAGAGGGCCTCAGTACTTCAACCGTACACCTTGAACTCAGCATCTTACTTGACAAAGGCAGCTTTTAAAACAAGGCAAAAAATTAACTATGTGGACGAACAACATATAAGAGCAAGCGTACTGCAAAGGGTGTAATAAACTCAAAGCCTAACATTTGGTTTTATATAAAACTGGAGGCAAAGTAAAAAAACTGTTGGAGTGATTGTTAGAGAGACCAAGGAGGGGCGACAGCAATATATTTTCACTGTCATGTGCCAGTCCCCAAGAAACTGAGGACGGAACGCACCCTGAGCATGTTCTGGAATTGGACAGGAACGGTGTGGATCTTCTGAGTTCTGGTGCCAGTGTGTTGCACAAGCTGAGAAGGAGGTCCGGGCAGTCGGAACCAACTAAATAAGCCATGTTTTAATCTTCTATTAAAGCAATAAATATCAATGTAATGTAAAGAGAGCAAAACCATAGCAACCGATGTCTAAGCTATGACTTGTAGCCCCATTTATAGCAAACGTATGTGTTTTATGGAATTTGTATAAAATCCTGTTGTGTTTTTATATGAAATTAATAATTATAATATTCTTTTTAAAATAATTTTGCCACTATATATATCATAATAAAATATGAATTAATGGAATAATAAAAGTGCAAAACAATCTTTACAACCGTGTGCTTTGAGTTCCGTGCACATTATGAACAGCCGAGACCACTCGTGAAGTTCGTTCGGCTCCTACGAAAACAGATATCCTAGAACTTCCTAAAACAAGAAATCCAACATTATTTGTGTAAATGCATTTAGAAAGGAGTTAAGGTCAATTGCATTTGGCTCACATTTGATGAATGAGGCCCACTGTGTTCTAGCTACATCAGAACTTCAGTCTGACTGAAACCAGACGATAAAACAGAAACCAACAGGAAATGAATGGTGTACAGCAACCATTAAGCAACATAAGCCCAGTGTGAGAATTATAAAGAAAAACAAACTTGGGGGGTTGTAGGATCGATTGTGGACCAGGGAAGAAAATACCACCTTTAAGGTAACATTATAGTATGCACCTGTTATAATCTGTTGTTTTTTATTTACTATCATACATCCCAAATGACATCTAAGTAATGGGGGGATAATGGCAGTCTGGGATAACAATTCATCAAGCAGAGGAGGGGAGGCTGTGAGCAGTGGCAGGGAAATCCCCCAATCCCTCTCCCTTTCCTCTATCCATTTATCCTGCATTGGCCAAGCAGCAAGTGTCCAAAATCAATCCACTGATCCTCTGTGAAGAAAGACAGCTTTGTGTGCTGGAGTGGAAACAAATATTCTAAAAATCCCATGGGTTTGGCTTCAAGGTTGGCTTGGAAATCTATTGTTATTTCTGGAGACTGAAAAATAACTTTCCGTTATCTACCACAATGAATTCTCATTTAAATGCCTGTATAAAAACTATTGTTCTCTACACTGTAAAATACACCAGTTGAGAGAGTAAAACCCCATTGGCAAGGGTTTAAAAATACACAGGTTGTATAGAGAATGAGCTGGCTGCAAGATACACCAGTGTGGTGAATAAATTAATCCCATTGGCCAAAGTACAAAACGCACCCATCCAGATGGTGAACTCCCATTTGGACTGTGTTTAAAATACTCCCAGTTGTGATTCGCTGGCACTCAACTGACATGACATCAGCACTGCCTGCATTTGTGCGGAATTCACAGTTATGATTCACAGTGATGATGTATAAATTGAAGCCGATGGCTTTGTTTAGAGATTGTTTTAACGTTATTGCCATTTACTTTGGTTCAGGACACCCCGAGACCTTGAACGGCATCTGCGATGGACCATCTGGTAATGCCGGAATTGATCTGCCAAATGCACTGACCAGGCAAAGAACAAGGTTTCTGTGGGTTGCTCGCATTGCAGTCCCCCACCCACATATTTCAGATAGCGCCAACTGTTTCAAAGGGACCTTGGAGCTCACAGCCGATTATCCTCTATGCATTCCTGCACGTCTTGTTGGGCTGCTTATTGTAACACACACATTAACAGCTTTATTCTGGGACCAAAAGAGCATTCGCTGCATACATATGCAGTCAAATTTACAAAAACATTACACACATACACACACACACACACTCGCACACATTCATATGCATGTGCAGTGTTAATGAACCTTGATCTGACAAGAAGCCCCATTCTGACACAGAAATTGGCCCTTTTCCATCAATTATACAATGAGTGTAATCAGTTGTGGTGGGAGGCATTCAATTTACTGATGTCAGTACAGCAGCGCGGAAGATTAATGAATCGTGAGGGGTGCAAAACAGTGTGCTCAGAGTAGCTCACGCTCCATCGACCGTTACTAGGATGTTTGCACTGAAATGTTGCGTGGAACAGTAGCAGAGGAAGCATTTCTCTGTGATTATGTGCAGGTGTGAGTGAGTGAGAATCCTAAAACATTACTGGGTTCATAGTTTGTTATAAGGAGGCAGTGAAGGAGCTATACCTATCCAAGTCCTAGAGACAGTATAAACAGTTTATCGATACGGAACATCTCTCTGTTACGTAATGCAGTGTGTCTGGTGTAGCTCTGACTTCAAGATCGCCTTTTATAACATGATGAAAACAAAAGATAATGGCCAAGGAATAATTTCAGTGTCACAATGACATTCATTTCAAAATTATCTTTGTTATTTATTATGTATTAATTGTAAATCATTTTTCATTGCCATTTCAACGCTAATGGTAAGCAGCTGTTGGGTCCAGTCAGTTAGAGACAGGGCCATGCTTTTGCTCCTTAGAACTGGGGTCCCCAATCTTAAAAGGGCTGATGTGGGTGCAGGCTTTTGAGTCAGCCCAGCATTAAGACACCTGCCTCAACAAATTAACGATTAATCATAGCCTTCAGTCAAGACCTTAATAAGTACAATCGGATATCAAAAACCTGCACCACCACAGCCCTTTCGGGAAAGGGGACTGGGTAAGGATGCTTTATCCTGTCCCAGTGCACAGGAGCATCAAGGAAATCACCGCATCCTTCAGTGACTGCGTCCCCTATCAGGGGCTGAAAAATGTCTCCAGAATTCCTAATCTAAACAGTCCAGCGCCCCCACCTCATCCTCTGTGGCTGGCCGCAGCTGTCCGTGCTGTTCCCGGAGACGGCTGTTTATTTTCTGTTCCACTGTCCCCGGACACATATACGCGTTGTGTTGATGTAGGACATAAACAGAGACGCGCGTGGAGCAGCTGGAGCAGCTCCAGACTATCCTTAAGCCCCACAGCATGCCGCAAACTTGAGTCTGTTTACTGCAAATCAAGGTTTTGTAATCATTAAAGAAATGACCCTCAATAATTATGCTGGGGTGCTTTTGTTCAGATGGGCAGACTTAACTTACAATCTAGTTATTTTGGTTGTGTGTGCTATCTACATGATTGTGAAACCCCATTACCCAAGACACCCTCACTCATGTATGAAGCTCTCCTGGCACCAAGTTGTCTTTAATCCAGCCCCAGAAGTGATGTTTGAAATGACCATGCTTTGTGAACTAATCTTGGGTTATTGCCAGCGTTTATGTTATGTCAACTGTAAGTAAAACTTTGCATGATAAATACCAGGTATATTTCTTAGCTCTGGTGTTAATTAGTGTCAAGGGGGAAAAGTCAAATCACATTATCCACATACATCACTTTGATGTTTTCATTGCAAAATCAAAAGTGCTATGATTATTGGTAGTATTGCTTTCTACATAATTCATGAATCTGGAAAGGCCCAGAGATTATTGGAAATGTGAGAACATTGTAGGGCAACGTGCAGGTAGTTCTAGAGAATATGTTGTTAAATCACATTACCACTTGTTACACTAATGTTAAACTACACTGCTATTTCCATTAGAATGTTCCAGAATTACTGGAACACTCATCATTCACATTGTTGGATGTGATGTCTTGTGTGCATGTTCAAAATGGTGAAATCATCACATTTTTCTGTTGTTTGCCTGAATATGAAAATGAAGACAGTTCTCTTGGGGAGAGTCCTCCAGCTAGGGTTCAGATGTTTATTTTTATGAGGGCATATTAACATCCTTAAACCCCTCGGACTGGTTCACAACCAAAAGCAGTTAAGCACACTTCTCTATCACAGGATAGGATACAAGGCATAAATACAATTGAAGGGGAGAAAAACAAAAAAAGGAAAATGACTTAAATGAAAAAATCATGAGAATAATGAGAAGAGTAAAATGTGTTTTTGCAGTTTAGCATCAAAGAGGGTGTGTGCTCTTGGTTTCATTTATGTCACATCTGACCCTGTTTTGTGCTGTTTTTAACAGTTTCCGACTCTTTTGTGCTGTTTTTAACAGTTCCCCGCTGTTTTGCACAGTTACACCCATAATTCCCTCTTAAACTTTCAGAGGTGGAACACGAAACACTCTAAAACCATTCATACTTATGCTAGGCTGTCAAATTACTCTGGTCTCATCAACTCATATTATCTTGTCAAAAAGATAAAAGAAATTGAAAATTATAAAACATGTCTCGTCCTGTCTGTTCTCTGAACTCAGGATGCAGGCAAAAGTCTTATCAGCAACCTAAAACCTGTGAATACTTATTTTTTATGATTTGCTTTAGTAATGTCTAATGGAGGAGAAACATTGAGAGAATGTCATGTTCCTTACGAAATAACCGAATTTGTCCAAAAGCCTCGTTAACACCCAACATGTGAAGAGTACAAATGTTGAGAGTGAAAAAAGGAAACCTATGCTATTTCAAGTCATGTGTTTTGTTTTCATAAGTGAAAAGTGTCATAGGTGTTTCAATTGCATATGAAAATGTTCCGTTCACACTCACATTTGAAGATTTTAGATTCACATGTGAAAAGGCTAATTTCATGAAACTTTTTCATAAGGGGTGTCAGCTGTGTTGTCAGGCACAGTGGGAGCTGAGCAAGCTCACCAATCTCCAGCAGATGTTGTTGGCATGTGATTGTCCCCTAGACACATTTTTGCAGGGAGGAAGGTGGAGGTGGGGGGCTTTCCAATGAGTGATTTGGTTTCTGTTCATTCTTTGGCTGTCTTCGGTACTGTGAGGATGTCTGGAGCAACAGGGTGTATGATTCATTTAGCCAGATAGATTGATGGATAGAAGCACATACAGTCAGGTCCATAAATATTGGGACATCGACACAATTCTCCTCTTTTTGGCTCTATACACCACCACAATGGATTTGAAATTAAATTAAATGTCCCAAAAGTAATGGGACGAACTAACAATCATAAATCAAACTTTCACTTTTAAATACTTGCTTGCAAATCCTTTGCAGTCAATTACAGCCTGAAGTCTGGAACGCATAGACATCACCAGACACTTGCCATTGCATAACATTCCACTTCTTTGCCTTAAAAAACTCTTTGGTTGCTTTTGCAGTATGCTTCGGGTCATTGTCCATCTGCACTGTGAAGCGCCGTCCAATGAGTTCTGAAGCATTTGGCTGAATATGAGCAGATAATATTGCCCAAAACACTTCAGAATTCATCCTGCTGCTTTTGTCAGCAGTCACATCATCAATAAATACAAGGGAACCAGTTCCATTGGCAGCTATACATGCCCACGCCATGACACTACCACCACCATGCTTCACTGATGATGTGGTATGTTTTGGATCATGAGCAGTTCCTTTCCTTCTCCATACTCTTCCCATCATTCTGGTACAAGTTGATCTTTGTCTCATCTGTCCATAGGATGTTGTTCCAGAACTGTAAAGGCTTTTTTAGATGTTGTTTGGCAAATTCTAATCTGGTCTTCTTGTTTTTGAGGCTCACCAACGGTTTACATCTTGTGGTGAACCCTCTGTATTCACTCTGGTGAAGTCTTCTCTTGATTGTTGACTTTGACACACATACACCTACCTCCTGGAGAGTGTTCTTGATCTGGTTATCTTATCTTGTTCTTGAGTTTTTCTTCACCAGGGAAAGACTTCTTCTGTCATCCACCACAGTTGTTGCTGAGCTCACCGGTGCGTTCTTTCTTTTTAAGAATGTTCCAAACAGTTGATTTGGCCACACCTAATGTTTTTGCTCTCTCTATGATGGGTTTCTTTTGATTTTTCAGCCTAATGATGGCTTGCTTCACTGATAGTGACAGCTCTTTGGATCTCATATTGAGAGTTGACAGCAACAGATTCCAAATGCAAATAGCTCACTTGAAATGAACTCTAGACCTTTTATCTGCTCCTTGTAAATGAGATAATGAGGGAATAACACACACCTGGCCATGGAACAGTTGAGCAGCCAATTGTCCCATTACTTTTGGTCCCTTAAAAAGTGGGAGGCACATATAGAAACTGTTGTAATTCCTACACCGTTCACCTGATTTGGATGTAAATACCCTCACAATAAAGCTGAAAGCATATCTTAAAGCATATCTTGTTCGTTTCATTTCAAATCAATTGTGGTGGTGTATAGAGCCAAAAAGATGAGAATTGTGTCGATGTCCCAATAAAAAAAAACACGGAAGGAAGACTGCTAAAAAAGGCTGTTAAAAAAGGAAGAAAGACTCCACTCCACCACTCTGTCAGTTTAGCTGCGAGAGAAGCGACTTGTGGGCTAAAATAGCATTTTGTTGTCTTGACATTTTGACAAAGTGCTCTGCTCATTTTTTGGAGCAGAGGTATCACCCAATGCTGTTAATCATGAACAAACAAACATCATGAACAAACATGTACATGAAATGATTTCACCAAGTTTGGGTCCTTTGCACTGGGAATGTGGCTGGCTGATAATCGGAACAGGTTTGCCCACATTTTTTTGAGGAGAGCAGTAAGTACGGTTTATTCCTACCAAAGAGTTTTCACCTGCTTGTGTTTTTACTTTCTTCCCACTGGGGAGATTTTCGTATGTCACTGTTGCTGGTTGTAGGTTGAAGTTGCAAAGCATTTTACTTTGTGGCATTGTCTCTGTAAAAAGCACTGCAGGAATCAAATGTATTCATTGGTTTCTGGGTGTGTGAGGTTCTGTCTGGAGGAGAGGCTACGCCAGGGGTCGGCAACCCTGGTCCTGGAGAGCCGCAGGGTGTGCTGGCTTTCGTCTCCACTTTAAAATAAGCAACCGATTCAGACCCAAGAAACCAGGTGAGGTGAGTTAACTGTGTAATCAACGGCTTTCACTGATCAATTAATGCCAAGTAACAACGAAAGCCAGTACACCCTGCGGCTCTCCAGGACCAGGGTTTGCCGACCCCTGGGCTACGCCTACTGTTGGAGAGCACACCCACCTAGGTTGCAAAATAATCAGCCCAGGTGCTTAAAGATGCACTCGTTTCCAAGTGGGGCAGTTTTGTGTGGTGTGTTTTAGTTTGTTTATCTGCAGAGAAGCGGAGAAGCAGAGGAGCCGGTCAGCTGAAAAGTGGCCAGCTCCGAGCAGCGAGCAGAAAAGCCTTGGTTTTCCTTTCTTTTGCCTTTTTTATTTCAGTTTATTGTGTTAGTTTCTTATTTTTGCCCAGAACCCGTGAGGGGCAAGGGTGAAGACTTTTTACTATTTATCTCTCTCTCTCCAACGGCTAGAAACCCAGAAGTGTTGCATCTCCCTCCCAGGGGTGACAGGTTGATTCTTCAGGGTGAGTTCAGTTTGCAAAATGAGGGGGGCATAAATGGAAATTGGCAAAGGATAAACTCCTGGGCACCAGGTCTCTGTATTTTCTGACTGATGCAGAAGTAACCAATGTTGCACTACCATGTCCTGCCTGTTCGGTATCTGAAAAGGTTATTTATTTATTTTCATTGGGGTTCCTGTGCTGAGTCCACCCAGCTAATTTTATCCAAAGAGAAAGGGATTCCTGTCTGTTGTGTAATTCTGCCCTGAATATGAATGAGCGAGTTCTTGGGAATCATTGACGTCTTCAGGGAGAGCCTGAGTGAGTACGAGCTCTGACAGGAAGAGAGATGATTGGGTTGAAAGAAGGCAAAGACAATAGGATGGTGTCCGTCCATCCCACTGTACTAAAAGAGCTAAATTGTGACATAAATATTATAGATAGTTGGTATACTCACAATTGACCAGATTCAAAATGTGCATGTGCATACTTGTTTAGAAGAAAATGTATGCATACTATATGCATTTGTATATGTGTTTGTATATCAGCGTTTGTGAGTAGGATTGTCAACAATTATTTGTTTCACCACGGCAATACACATTGAGCAACATTTCACTATTGTGTGTTGCATGTAAATGTTTTAGCCAAATGCTTAATTTCCATCTGATGTCCATAGACAGACTGGTAATAACGCAATGTAAATTGTGAAGGAAATCACTCACAAGCACTTTTTGGGCTAGGACGGAAGCTGTCAACCACTGAATAATGCCACATTTCGGGAAGTTGTGGGACTGTAATGCAACCAGTATTACTGGTATTGCCTGTCTGATGGCCTGGTGCTAATTCATGATACTGGTTGTCATGAATGAGATGCACCTCCCTGCTGTAATTCTGACGGTCCTTGACGTCAATTCTGATGAATTTCCAGGTTCTACCTTTTTGCACCTTGCCATATTTCTGCCAGTTCGGTAACTAATTTCTGAAGGTCAGCTGCGTGTCTATCTATTGAAGTCACACTTTTATTTGAATCAGGGCTCGTTTGATGAATTCTCCATTTCACGTTGCGTTATATTGCATTTGTGCACTATGTGAGGTTTGTGACTGACTATTCTCATTTACCTGTTGTGGCGAGAGGGTGTGGGAGCTGAACATTACTTTAGGGTGCTGAGGACAGTCTGTCACCTGCACATTTTATTTTGTGCAGAAATGTCAGACACACGACGGTCAGAAGCCGCGATTCCTCTTCCCTTGCTCAAGACGCCGCTGTCAGAGGTAGCATCCTTTTAGAGACTTGCGCACCTCCGATAGTCTGGGGATCTACAGTGGAGATCCCCGTGGCGGATTGTGTATTTAGGTTACTTCCGCATAGGTATCATGCACAAGATGCTTGTGCTTTTCGTTGCCTTCTTAGCACATGTTTGTTTCTATGTATTTCATTAAAGGTACAATAGGTAATTTCAACATCAAACAACCTCAAACCACAACAATGTTTATGCTTCACACAGTCTATGCATATAACGCGTGATATAATACAGCTCAGTGTTCTTGTGCACTGTTTTGGAAAGCTGACAGTGACAAACGCAACAGAGCCTGCCGTCTTTCTGTAGTGTTCTAGTAAGAAAATGTTCCCCGTTCTGACATTTGGTCTGAAAAACAGCTGAACCTCTTGGCCACATCTACATGCTTTTATGCATTTAGTTGCTGCCACATGATTAGCTGATTAAATATTTGCATTAAGAAACTGGTGTACCTAATAAAGTGGTCGCTCTGTAGATTACCATAAGATGAATTTGAACATTGTATTTATTTATTGAATTGTATATCACATGATATAACACTGGAGTGTGGCAATTCAGAATCCTTAATGGAGGGCTTTGAGGTCAAGCTTTGGAACTGGGCCCACTTTCTTTTGTGTTGCTTTATATTCTCAATGTTGATTCAGAAGCACATTCTGGGCACCATGGGGTGGGTCTTAATTCGCTCCATACACCATAGGGTGTATAGAGGCTATTTTATTATGCAGTTTGCAAAGGACTAACAGCAGCCACCTGTCAAGAGATGTCAAGTCCCTGAGAAGAAGACAATAAACTTCATAAAACTTAATTTAGAGCTCAGCTGGAATAAAACCTTACATATACAGAGTGCCCCCATGTGTCATGGGCAAATGTGTATATATATATATATATACTCTGTAGGCCGGATTGTCATTATACAAGATTGTTCCTGTTTCAAAGTGTCTTGGTTCAGTCACTGTGATTGGAATGCCCGTGAAAGACAAAGTGCAGTAGGTCAAGACAGGACATCCATCATTTCCGTCATCTTCTGCCTACCCAGCGTTCATTGGGAACACCACTCTCCGGGGTTCTCATCATCAGAGCTTATGGTTTTTTTCAGTCACTTGCGTGCGTGTCGTCTTTTGATGTTTACAGGCATCCAGCCAGTGCCTCGGTCTCATAGCTCTCCCCTCACTGCAGAAACAAGTCTGAACAAGTATTTTAGTCTTACTTCTATTACTGTTTTTGCATATTGCAAGACTATTGCCAATGAGGTGTTTCAAGATTTGTCATTGGAGTAAGAAAACAGTCATTTAAAACAATCACAGATTTTAGAGTAAAACGCCTGTAGCCTGTAGCCTATTGCCTTATTTCAATTACATATTTTGAAGAAAGTGCAATTTCAAAGTGCAAAGCACAGACCTTTTAATTTTGATTCGGTATTGCAAATACACCCGAAGAGTTAATTTTCAAGAGCTGTCTTGAAATTGAGTAGCATTTTCAAGACACGTTTCTAAACTCACCCCAGTAGGCTATATCCTATCCCAAACACATTATGAAATCTCCATCTTTATTACACTTACATTACTTTTCTCTACCACCTGCCTCAGAGGGATATAACCCTGTTTTGGGTTATACACCCCTGTGATAGGTTGGAGATTTTAAGTCTCAATATAAGACTAAATGCTTGTTATTTTGGGTTTTAGCAGTGTACTGAGGAACAGAGGAGCCGTGTTCACAGAGGAAAAGCATAGAGATAAGCAGGCCATGCAATAAATGTCAGGCCTCTGCTATTAGGACTGATGTACTTGAAGCTTTACAATGCAGCACTTGTCTTTTTTCAAAATGATGTTCAGGTAGAGATATGCTTAGCGCAGCCCCACCCATATGTACAACTTTATGTCAAGTTTTTTTTTTAAACAGTAACTGCTGGTTCTCACTGTATGGTACTGGCACACCCAAAGAGCTGTGGATACTTTTATATGACAGAACAATTGACAGGACAATAACTTTAAGGAGGGGTTTGTGGTCAGAGACTGAGATCCCAACTATAACCCTGCTCTAATACACACAGACACACAGTTGTACAGTATAAACAGTCCCACAGGGCAGGTTTGCTTTTTGTTAGATTTTTTAAAGCAGTAGTGGAGGACATTAATTTGGCTGCACTTCATCATACTCTCCCCACCCACGCACAAACATTTCCACCAGCCCCTCCTCTTCCGACTACGGGGTTTTCACTCATTTTAGGCTGGAACCCGCCATTTTGGTTGACCTATTTATTTAATTTCTGATGGAATCAGACAATGGGTAAAGGCAAGTGGTATGTAGCTATGCCCTTGGTCCTATTCCCAACCGTTTCAAATGGAGAGTGAGGAAGAGAACGCATTGGTCAGTTCAAGCTCACAGAACCTGTAAGCCTTTTCATTGGGGTTCCTGTGCTGAGTCCACCCTGCTAATTTTTTCCCAAGAGAAAGGCATTCCTGTCTGTTGTGTAATTCTGCCCTGAATATGAATGAGCAAGTGATTATTGGGAATCATTGAAGTCTTCAGGGAGAGAGTGAGTATGAGTTCTGACAGGAAGAGAGATGATTGGGTTGAAAGAAGGCAAAGACAATAGGATGGTGTCCGTCCATCCCACTGTACTAAAAGAGCTAAATTGTGACATAAATATTATAGATAGTTGGTATACTCAGAATTGACCAGATTCAAAATGTGCATGTGCATACTTGTTGAGAAGAACATGTATGCATATTATGTGCATTTGTATATTTGTGTGTATATCAGCGTTTGTGAGTGTATGTGTGTGTGCAGATATGAGTATGTGTATCTGTGTGTGAGTGTACAGCTCATTACCTGTGCTAATGTGCATGTGTGTGTAGACAGGTTATCTGGGGGTTGTGTGTGTGTTTATATGCATGGATCTTTGTGTGTATGTCTCTGCATGCATCCATATCAGTATGTCCTGTATAATGTCTGTGTGTATGTGCATTTGTGATTGAGGGGCAGGGTGTATATATGTGTGAATCTCAACCTTTTTATTTCTTTCTGTTTGATTTTTTCTTTTTGTCAACGTCAAGTGACGCAAGTGTCTTATCTTTGGCTGAAACTGTCTAAGAGCAATGGACTACCAGTTCCTACCAGTAAATCAGATAGGGACCGAAAAGTACCTAAAGGTCAGTACACCCCGACATCGCACTCATTCCATAAGTCTTTCTGTCCATTACTCCTTTCAGTCACAGAACACAGCAAGACACTCAAAGCACAACAGTAGCACACACAACAGTAGCACACTCTGCAAGTAATAGGGCCTGTAGATTTTCTTATATTGTATACATCAGTACCATTCAGTTATGACTGATTAGAGCTATTGACATATCACGTAAGGTCATCTGATTAAGAGACTAAAACATTTAAAAGAATGTGCCAACGTGTAACGGTTTATGTTGTTCTGTTTAAATTGCGTACCTGTTCTGTTCGAAAGTATCATACTTAAATTAGATTTTTAATTGTTTTCCGTGAGATTTATTTCAGCCGTAAAAACTGGATTTGGACATACACAGGCTGAATTTGGAAAATATTAACCTTTACCACAATCTCATAAATATTAGCCTTCCATAATTCCTTTATATGCTGTGACCAATCATAGCAGGGAGGGACAGGTTTGAGATGAAAGGGGGAGAAAAAAAAAACCACACCATTCAACCCCCCCCTAGTGGCAGGTCTGCTCTGGTGTAATGAGCAGTAGAGAAGGACCTGGCAGGCAGATGAATGACTGCAGCACAGACTGAGACTGAATGGGGGCAAGCGCTTTGTCTTTCCGTTCTTTCTCCTGTTCTCGTCCTTCTTTCCTTTACACTCCCCCCAACTTACAATCCCACTTTACCCTCATATCAGTAAGACACCTTGGAATGGAATGCACTTTCTCCGTCAAATGTCAGTTTGAAGCCAGTTCAAAGTCAGTTACAGACATGGCATATGAGTGGCAGAGGTGGATACACAGTTTGATCATTTATACGTCATGCATTCTGGCAAAATAAGGATGCCCTCATGTTGTCTTACTCAAGAAACGCTTGAGCAGCATTCGAGTATGGGGTGCCAAATGCGACATTAAAAGCTATCATTTTCCGGCAAATTTTTTCCAACATTTAAGCAAAATATCCCTTTTTTTCCCTCACATTTAACAAATGTTTGTTTTTTTCCCCCTATATTTATGGTCTTTGAAATGTGCTGTCCCAAAATTATATATAAGCTAAATGCTTCAGTATTTAGTGGTTGCAAGTGGGCGTGAGCAGGTTCGTCACTTGTCACTGTGGAACGTTGGTGGACGTGAGGGGCGCGACAGGGCGTGGCAGGCCCCGCCATCCAGTGGCCCCCAAGCATCGGGCCCCCCGCGCACAACCCGGCTGGGTCCCGGGGCCCCCGCCCCCAGGTGGCCACCACCCCCCCAAAACTGTAACAACACACACTAGTCACCATATGTCACTAGGGCTCCGGGGGGAGGGATGGGGCAGACTAGCTCTCTGTCGCCCAACCGCGGTGGGAGCCCCCTGCCCTGGTCACTCCCCCCAATTTTAATTGCACGTCAGTCAGAGACACATTCCACCCACACCACATATCACACTAGGGCCTTGGGAGGCGGACAGGGATAGTTGGCCAGTGTTTAGGCCCCTGCACCATGACTGTCCTCCCAATTTGTTTTTTTAATGCTCCATAGACATCCACACAGCCCACAACTCACACAATCACACATACACACTACACGCTCACACCTAGCGCCCACATTGGGGGAGGAGCGGTGGGGGCCGGTGGGGGGGGCTGGTGGGTGCCGGCCCCCCTCAATCTGCGGCGTGGGGAAGGAGAGCAGTAACAGCCTACTCATGGAAGAAGACAAAGACAAAGTATTTAGTGGTTTCCATTATGTAGCTAAATGTATAACCGCTTAGCTAAATGTATAAAACATTTAGCTAAATGTATGAATCATTTAGCTAAATGTCAATAGGATTTATAATAAATAATAATATGTTTTGTAGATTTAGTTAAATATTTAGCTAAATGATTCATACCTTTATCATTTAGCTAAATGTTTCATACATGTTTTATACATTTAGCAAAGTGGTTATACATTTAGCTACATAATGGAAACCACTAAATAATTAGGCACTTTGCTTATATATCATTTTGGGACAGGTCATTTAATATTTGAAATAAAATTTTAAAAAATGATTTTGCTTAAATGTGGGAAAAAATGCAGAAAAATGTGTGTGTCGAAGTGTCCCCGAGTAAGACACCTAACCCCCAGTTGCTCCCGATAAGCTGATTGCTGCCTTGCATGGCAGCCTCTTACCATTGGTGTGTGAGTGTATGTGTGTTTACGTGGCACCTTACATATTTTGGTACCAGACCTTAGGGTCTGTCCACAAAAACACAACAGTGGCTAAGCCGGATGAGCAGCCAGGTAGCCCCAAGTGTGCCTATTCCTAACCACTGATATGTACCGTGATACCTCCCACTGTAAAGTCATACAGAGGGCAGCATTACTGCACGGTTCAGAAGCCCTGAAGAAAGCCGGCCGACTTTATAGCTCTAGATCAAGACAAACATTTAGCTAAGATGACTTAGATCAAGTCTAAATGCTTAAATGCACAGTATATTTGTACATGAGAACTTAATGGGGCTCTCTGGGTGGGGTTTCTTCTCAACTAATGGGAAACAAGTTTCTCTCGACCGATTTCTTTTTCTTTCTTTTTTGACCCCGTTGGAATACCACACCCATCCATTCCTGGAATTCTCCCTTCATAACGTCCGGGCCTGATCCCCGGGCACAGCTGCTGAGGCTGGAGGGGACCAGGGCCCAGCAGAGCGGGGCTCTGAGCCACTTGCCCAACCTGACCCAGGAGGGGGGAGGGGTGTAACCTGAGAGCCAGGGCAGGTCCAGATTTGTGGCTAATGTGGGCAGATGTGCCTTTGATGGGGGTGAGATAGCCGTGCTCAGTTGAACAGGAAATATTGGTAGGGGTCCCTTGGGTGAGTTGGGGGGGGGGGATAGAGTTCTAGGACTAGGGCTGGGAACCACTGCTATCGATATGCGTTTTGAGTGTTTTGGATCACAGTTTAATTTCCATTCCTGAAACAGGGACTGCTGCTGTGTATCTGCTTTTCTGATGCCACGGCTGATGAGTAGAGCTCTATGAGAATGAGTAGGTGTTTAGATTAGAGGCTTTTAGATTTGTCCTCCATACCACCAGGTCCAGTGACTGTTGCTGAGATTATCTGTCTGTGCCTGAGCTGTGTGTTCCCTCTCTTAATTCTGCCATAAATTCCAGCTTCAGCGCGTCACCTAGTTTTGTTTACTTCATGATAAAATAATGAATGAGTAATTCATTGAAGATAATCTCATGCAGACTCATGAACCATGGTCTGCACCTAGAGCAGTATATTTCTTCTTCCTGAAACTACAATCACGTTTTGTAATTGACATGAGTAGAATTTATTTTCAGTATTTGTAATTTGTAAATAGTATTTTTGGGGCAAATCGAGCCTTCGTCTGATCGGCGGTGGTTCCGTGTCGATATTTAGCGTCGTAGTCTCGCCTTTGCGCCAACCCGCTAGGCATTCCTGAGGCCGGCTTAATTAGGCTGGGTCTCTTGCTGAACCCACCTCATTAAAGCAGCTGACTTCCAGTCAGCCCAATGCTGAAGGCCATTAGGACCTGGCGGGGTGCAGGGACCAAGGCCTTGTTATCATCCAAGGAGACTAAACTGTCTGGACCCAAGGCTGCCCCCTCCCCCTTGCCCCATGGTTCACACCGCACCCATAGTTACAGTGGCAGAAGTCACATTTTTAGGAAGGATTATTGCTGCTGGAGTGCAATTACAATAAATGCACTGTTGAAGTACCTTTCTAAATCACTTCCTCAAACCTGTGTCTTTGAGGAAAGGTTTGGAAAGCATGCTGGGAACAGCAGATGAATGCTTTTCCCCAAGTGATTTTGACATTGTAATAAAGGTCCAGGGGAGAGGTTGAGACCGCAGGAATGCAGACGGTTTGTTTTAGGAGATTTTCTAAATGCTATTGACTGCAACAGAGAAAGCCCAAAAGGATCGAGGGGCGGGAGGTGGGAACAAGTGTTATATTGGGCACGAATGAAAACTCTGTTCTGCTGTCCAGTGTCCATGCTTAGATTGCAAAATTATTAGAGAGTGCAGAGTCTCATAGAAACCATCTGCAATAGGGTGGAATCTGATCTGGATAAGAGGGTAAGGAGGGAAAGTGAGATCACCGCAAAAATAAAGAGGCTTGTAATGAGACCACATCTTTTTCCACTAAAATAGAAAATACTAGCATAATTTCCTGTTTGCTTGACTAGTGAACTTTTCTTACCCCATTGGCAAATCTCAATCAAACCGTCTCACGTCATCGGCAATATTTTTGTCTCATTTAGCTAAGAAGTCTTTTTAATTTTAAGTCTAAATATAAGACTAAAATATGTGTTGAAATCCTTATTTCTTTGTTGTTTTTTTCAGTGATCTCAGCAGGCATGTACAATGCTTCATAACTGCCCTCATGAGCCTTCAGAAGTGAGATTTTTTTTATGGAGCTAAGAAAATATCATATACCATACTTTTAGGAATCACATGCCATCAATTGTTGAAAGTAATCTGTTTTCTTAGCCTGTAGAAAGACTGTTCCTTTGTTTTGTTGAGTTAGTGTTGGGACCCTGTTCCGCACCTTTGATTTCTGTTTTACCAAGTTTAGGTGGACCTACAGTCAGGCCCAGAATTATTGGCACCCTTGATAAATATGTACAAAATATACTGTAAACTACAAATAATACCAATATTGACACAAGTATAGTGCTTTATTAATGATTCAATTAATTCAACCAAAATATTACATTCTTACAAAGTTCCCCAAATAGCAGGTTTCACAATTATTGGGAGACCAGCTTTAATAATTTGTCAATCATTTTGACCCCTATTGTTTTCAGAAAAAAATGGATTACTTATTATGTATTGAAATGAAAGGAAATACTGTAGTTTTTCCATACGTTTGAGCATAACATATAGATTATTATCTGTGTTGATTATTATATGCTGCCATTTTTACCAAGGGTGCCAATAATTGTGGAGCTGACTGTAGCTGTAGAAAGCTGAAGCAGAGCTACCATGACCTAATTTTTACACTGACGTGACGGGCATGGCATCTGCTACAGCTTGGCAGGACATAGCCCATGCCTCTGCAGTAGAGTTTTATGTAGGGACAGACGCCTTATCTTAGGCACAGCACTCTAATAAGAACGACTGGTGCAGTGCAGTAAAGTGGTTGCCTGGACGAAATGAACCCTTAACAGTTTTTATTGGGACTCGCGCCATGCTGTGCCATGCAGATGCCTATCCCGGCGAAACAACAGCCACTATGTTAGGGAAACGTGTTTGTACATTCTTTTGGGGCAAACAGGGCATGTAGGTTACTTATATTGGGAATGTAGAGTTCGCTCCCCTGCTGAGGCTGCTGGTTTGAAATGTCTCCCACTCAAAATGTCATTTTTAAATGACTTCTTGGCTTGATACACAGTAAACTGGCTGAGTCCAACAGGGACCATGTGTACTCTGTAAGAGTTGGTTTAACGCTGAACATGTTACTGTGTAACGGTGACCTGACTTGGACTTGACATTAGGGGACTCGGCTGCAGCCCTGGTATAAACACAGTATAAATACAGGAAAGAAGTTCACAGCTGAGGGAGTCAGATAAAAATCCCCATAGCAACTGTATTTACGTTGATGTCAGGTGACCAGAGTTGCAGCCAGTTGCAGGAAGAAGGAAGGGCTGGGTGTGTGAATGTGAGCCGTTCCTCTGGCTTCCGGTGCGAGGGAGGAGGCTCTGGCGTGGTTGTGCGGGGGCTGTGTGACAGTGCAGATGGAGCGTGCGCTTCTCTCTCGCACGTGGTCTGGAGCTGCCTGAGCGTCTGCTCCAGGATCTACCCCTCTCGGGCGGTGACTCCTCCCCACGTGGCGCAGGTCTCCGGCAGGCTGGGAAGGCTGGATAAAAAGGCTCAGACGCCTGACTCAGCACCCGCAGTGGCTCCCGGGACACAGATAGGTTACTGGGGCTTGGCTGAACGACAGAGACTGTGGCTGTGAAACAGGCCGCGCTGTCGGCAGACTGCCTTCCATTGCGTATGTATGTGTGTGTGTGTGTGTGTGTGTGTGTGTGTCTCTGTCTGTGTCTGTGTCTGTGAGAAATTATTATTCTACTCTCTTTTGAGGAGTCTGGGCCAACATTGTGTGTGCTGGCATGTGTGTGCATGTGTGTGTGAGACAGAGGAAGAAGCACGCACGCACTGCTGTTCTCCATCATGTCTCTCTCTCTCTCTCTCCCTCTCTCTCTCTCTCTCTCTCTCTCTCTCTCCCTCTCTGACGCAGTTCTTCTCCTCTCTGCTCCAGGGGCAGCCCTGTGCTCAGGCCTCCGGACCCTCAGTACCAGCTGTCGCCATGACGGCGCAGATGCAGCAGGAGAGCGGGAGACCCCCGGAGGAGGAGGAGAAGGAGGAGGTGCTCCAGGCCAGGGGCCAGTGGGCCAGCAAGGCCGAGTTCCTGCTGGCCGTGGCGGGGCAGATTGTGGGGCTGGGGAACGTGTGGAGGTTCCCTTACCTGTGCTACAAGAACGGTGGAGGTGAGTTGCGGTGCCTGTCCTGAAAGGGAGAGGCTACACGGGCGTGTGGTGCCACGTGTCAGCAGGAAACTGACACTCTGTTAAACAGCTCAGGGGAGGCTGAGACCAACAAAGCTTTTCAGCAATTAATGATCAATGTGGGATACAGAAAGGTCTATTCGTGAAAGGCCCACATCTGGGACTGATGGCAATAATGGACAACTCTTTTTTTTTTCTGTCTTTCTTTCCTTCTTTCCTTCTCTCACATCAGGTGTGTTTTTTATTCCCTACCTGCTGTTCCTGGTGCTGTGTGGCATCCCGCTCTTTCTGCTGGAGACATCGCTGGGTCAGTACACCAGCCTGGGAGGAATCAGCGCCTGGAGGAAGATCTGCCCTCTGTTTGGAGGTAGAGCACACATACACACACACACACACACACACACTCTATATTAATACAGCCAGACACACATGCTTGCACTTACTCACACACAGTACATACAGCGCCACACACACACCCACACAGACACACACTACATACACTGGTGCACACACACACACACTCTTAATACAGCCAGACATGCGCACACGCTTGCACACACTCACACACGTGCACAGTACATACAGCGCCACACACACACACCCACACGGACCCTCTAATATTATCATACAGCTGCACACACACACTCACTCACACACACTATACAGCTGCACACACAAACATGTGCAAGGTCACTCATTTTGTGAAACCGCAAGCCTTCACAGTCATGCTCGCCCAATTAACCTTTGGGTGTGTGTTTGCGTGTGATATGTGTGCATGCGTGCCTGTGTGTGTGTGTGTGTGTGTGTGTGTAATGTGCTTGAGTGGGGAAGAGAAAGAGACTCACTGTATAAGTGTGTGTTTGTGTGTACAGGTCTGGGCTATGCCAGTCAGGTCATCATTCTCCATGGCTCTGTGTATTACATCATCATCCTGGCTTGGGCACTCTTCTACCTGATACAGAGCTTCCAGCCACAGCTCCCCTGGGCCCATTGTAACAACACCTGGAACACAGGTACACCTACCACTAAGAGCAGTCAGTGCGCATTTCACTGTGACACCAGGAACAAGGGTATACCCACCACTCAGAGCATTCATTTATTTCACTGGAACACAGGTATTGTACACCCCACATTTCTCAGGAATCCACACCCCACAGTCCATATTAACGCACACGTACACACACACACACACACGCGCGCGCGCGCGCACACACACAAGACCTAATCACTGACATACCAAAATAATGCATGATTTCAGTGTTTGTTGGATGTAGTTTTGATGTGGTTTATTCTGTTAGATGCATGCCTGCAGTTTGATGGAGATAACTTTACTGCTAATGGGAGCAGCCTGCCTCAAAATGCCACATCCCCCATCATGGAGTTCTGGGAGTGAGTCTAATAATTGAGCTACAGTAGATAGATACAGTAGATGTTAAAGGATAACACCAGTCATTTTCATTTCTTCAGTTTCATCTACAAATCCAGTGAAAACAAGAACCAAAAATGTTTCAATGAATGTGTCCAACAATCAATTATTTTCCATCAAGCCAACACTGATATACTGTACCTTAAGTCATAGAACTCCATTATAAAATTACCGGTGTTATCCTTTAAGTTAGTTTTCATTGACACCACTGAATACATAAGCATGTAAACATGTCTGCTTTCACTGTGTTTGTATGTATTGGATTTGTAGATGTATTGTGTGTGTGTGTGTGTGTGTGTAGGAGGGAGGTGCTGCAGCTTTCCTCTGGTATGGATGTCCTGGGTCCGGTGAACTGGAGGTTGGCGTTGTGTCTGTTTGTGACCTGGGTCGTCTGCTACTTCTGTGTGTGGAAGGGGGTCAAGTCCACGGGCAAGGTGAGAACCTCCAGCCAGTGCCTCTGCTTTTAGCACTTCTCTGCCATGTAAAGGCCCGACCAATCGGAAGCATCCCTCTGTGAGGACAAACATTCCATTCAGAGGGCCGGCCAGTCCAACCAGCCAGATCACCTTTAAGTGTCTGGAATTCTCCCTCCTGACTCTTAAATAACAGATAAGCTTCAGGTTGCAGATAAGGATCAGAACAGTGGAGATGCTCGCTGATTCACAGATGAGGAGTTAAAGTGCTGTTGCTGGTTCTCCCCAGGTGGTGTATGTCACAGCCACGTTCCCCTATGTAATGTTGGTGGTTCTGCTCCTCCGTGGAGTCACCCTGCCAGGGGCGTATGAGGGCCTGGTGTACTACCTCAAACCCAACCACACCCGACTGGCTGACCCACAGGTACTGTGAACACAGCCACAAACCCCACAACTTCCAACTACACTTTAAACCCTAAGTTCTATCATCTATAACTAACACTCACACATATGTACACTATCACATCCAACCAGACCTGAGACAGGCACTTTAAACCCTAAGTTCTATCATCTATAACTAACACTCACACGTATGTATATTATAACCCCTATCTCACCCAACCAGACCTGAGACAGACACTTTAAACCCTGAACTCTATGATCCATAACTAACACTCACACATATGTACACTATCACATCCAACCAGACCTGAGACAGACAATTTAAACCCTAAGTTCTATCATACGCAACTAGGACTCATACAGACATGATAAACCCTAAACTCACATCCCAGGGCTTACCTGTTGCTAGACGCACAGTAAATCAGTTTATTTAGTCTCTGCTACCTCTCTGTCTTTTTCTCTTTATATTCCCTCATTCTCTGTCTTTCTCTCCAGGTCTGGATGGATGCTGGCACACAAGTCTTCTTCTCCTATGGCATCTGTCTGGGAAGCCTCACTGCACTAGGCAGCTACAATAAATACAACAATGACTGCCACAAGTAAGTACACACACTCACGTACACACACACAAACATACACACTGCAGTTGTCAGACGTCATGTCTGTCATCCGTCTAAAGCACATTAAATCAAACGGTTTTGTTTTTCCCTCAGCTCACATCCAGTGTACTTACAGTACACGGACACGTACTTATATATTGGTTATTCAACAGGCTGTCTCTGTTCCACAGGGACTGTCTTACTCTGTCTGCTGATGGGCTGTGTTTCCTTCACAGGGACTGTTTTACTCTGTGTCTGCTGAATAGTGCCACCAGCTTCATGGCTGGTTTCGCCATATTCTCCGTGCTGGGCTTCATGGCACAAGAACAGGGTGTAGACATCGGAGAGGTGGCACAGTCAGGTTAGTCCTTCACTCTCATTGGCTCCTAATTCACCGGAGGAGCAGTGTCCTGCATCTCATTGGTTGTTATTTTTAATTGGTTTTAGTGTAGATCGAAGACCCATTATAAGCCCTTCCTTGTTTTGATCCATTCAAAGCTACAAGTATATGCAGTCAAAGTGAATGAGTGCTTATTTAATTGAAGTGTGATCAACAGGTAAGATAGGCAACATTATGCAACACTGCGGTAGTGAGTAATTGTGGAGATTTAATAAATTTTACAATTTCCTCTCAGTGCCTCTAATAATTCAAATATTGCGCAGATTGAAGTGAGCTTTGCTTCTGACTGCTATCCTGTAGTTTCACTCTTGACTTTGAAAGTTGTATGTATGTAATACTGCCCCACACATTTACACTGACTTTGTCACACCTCCTCTGAGTTGAGTGCATATGGATGTTATAGGTTGCCTGCCTCTGCGTGTGTTTAGGTCCTGGTCTGGCCTTTGTTGTGTTCCCCCGAGCCGTGACCATGATGCCCCTCCCTCAGCTCTGGGCAGTGTGCTTCTTTCTCATGATAATCATGCTGGGACTCGACACACAGGTCAGACACTGCCATATGAGCCAATCCCCACATCAGACACTGCCATACGAGCCAATCCCCACATCAGACACTGCCATACGAGCCAATCCTCACATCAGACACTGCCATATGAGCCAATCCCCACATCAGGCACTCATACCAGCCAATCCCCACAGCAGCCTGTACAGACACACAGGTCAGATAGCAGACCAGGCAGGGACACACACGGCCATAATGACACTCACACAGGCACGTGCATACACACAGGCACGAGCATACACGCACACACAAGACACATAGACACACACTCAGGGCCGGTTTAGTATCCGGTTTAGTCTCCATTCAACATTGAATTTAATCTAGGACTAGGCTTAATCTCTGTCTGTGAATCTGGCCCTCAAACATATTGTTCATCTGCTCACAAATGCACGTAATATACAGACAAAAATACACAAGTATTCATACATGCACACACAGACATAGAGATACACACCGATGACATTAATTATATTATTACTTTCTCACTCCACTTTGTCCTCAGTTTGTGGCTTTGGAGGCGGTGATGACATCACTGACAGACCTGTACCCAGCGTTCGTCCGCAGAGGTCACCGGCGGGAGCTCCTACTGCTGCTCGTGTGCACAGTCTGCTTCCTGATTGGCCTGGTCATGGTCACCCCGGTAACAAGCACCGCCTGTACCCCCGTGTTTCAGTGTGGAAAAATGCCTGCACTTCAGTGAAGCCCAGTGGTAATGCCTGTAGCTGCTTTTGGATAGCAGCAGGGGAGTCTGTGACATTCTGTTTCAGTGTGCGTGATGCTACATAGGTTAGGGAGTGTGACACTGGGGCAGATTTTTGGTTAGGTCTTTGGAATGCCGGATTAGAGTCCATGTAATTATGGGTTAGGACCTGTGTGATGCTGGATTAGGATGTGTGAATGCTGGGTTAGGACCTGTGTTATGCTGGGTTAGGATCTGTGTGATGCTGGGTTAGGATGTGTGATGCTGGGTTAGGATGTGTGATGCTGGGTTAGGGTCTGTGTGATGCTGGGTTAGGGTCTGTGTGACACTCTTTGTGATTATCTCTCTGTCCCAGGGTGGTCTGTACGTGTTCCAGGTCTATGATCAGTTCTCCTGCAGTGGACCCAGTCTGCTGCTTCTCTCCATTTTTCAGTCTGTCTGTGTGGGCTGGGTGTATGGTGAGAGCAGGTCCCACACACCACACACACACATCCTCACACGCCACACACACACACCCTCACACACCACACACACACATCCTCACACACGCCACACACACACACCCTCACACGCCACACACACACATCCTCACACACGCCACATACACACATCCCACACACACTACACACACCTCACACACCCCTCCTCACACATCCTCACACACCACACAAACATCCTCACACATCCTCACACACACACACCACACATACCACTCTCACACATCCTCACACACCACACACACACATCCTCACACATCCTCACACACCACACACACATCCTCACACACCAGACACACACACACCCTCACACACCACACACACACATCCTCACACACACCACTCACACACATCCCACACACACCACTCATACACACCACTCTCACCCCACACACATCTCTCCCTCACATACCTCACACACCTCTCTATCCCAACATACCTCCTATATTTCAGTGTTCAGAGGAAATACATTTCCCTCCACTGTTTCACTGTAACTTCAAAGAAAAATCCCCTGTGGACAGTGTGCGTCCTGTCACAAAACCCCCATATAAAACAGGAACTGTAACCGGTATTTAGTCAGGTACTGTGTCTGTTCCTCTTGCTGGGCAAATTTCCAAGCCAGTGAATGCTGTCTGTGGTGGTAAACTCTTAACTACAGGCGCAGAAAATGCATTTCCTGAGCTTAAGAGAGTAGTTGTGTAGGTGTGATCATGGCTGACGCTGAAAATTGTCCTGTGTTGCTCAGGTGCGGACCGGTTCAGCCAGAACATTGAGGACATGATTGGGTACCGGCCACTGCCCATCTTTAAACTATGCTGGCGGTACCTGACCCCCGCTGTGTGTGTGGTGAGTGTCCTGAAGGCTTTCTAAACCAAGCCTTCTATGAAAAGGACTCAAGTCAAAACATCGAATACGATATAGAACTAGAGATCTGTGTTTCCTACAGAAAATGCGATGTATGATTGCACAAATTGGTGGACTATTGCTACTGCTGCTAATACTATGGTTTTTAAATTTTTGCATTTACAAGCTGTATGGGTATACAGTCTATTGTGACATCACAGGCTTGCGTGAGCACACAGCTATTTTGCATAAATGAAGTGGATTGGCTGGATTGCAGAATGACCGTTGTAGCGAGACTAGAGGGAAAAGAAAAAGAGAGCTGTTCTCAAACAAATTCTAATAATTCAAAAAATGTTTTGATGTATAATATATATATGTAGTCCCAAAATGGAATGAGTAATGGCAGTTTAATAAAAACGTGACAAAAAATGTAATTTCAACTGATTTTGAACAACTGATTTTTCTAAAGTGATGTTAAGGACACATGTTCATTGAATCAGTGTATCTCCCTAACGCCCTCTTTGTGTTGACCCTAGGGCACTTTTTTGTTCTCTCTGGTGTGCTGGTCCCCCTTGACCCTGAGTAACGGGCTGGAGGCTCCAGGATGGTTGACTGCACTGGGGTGGATGTTAACCTTGTCCTCTGTATCCCTGCTCCCCCTGTGGGCAATTTACGCCCTGGCCACATCCTCTGGCAGCCTCACCCAGGTCAGTAACCCCCCTCCCCCAATAACTGCCCCCCAACCCCAAGAGTGTCCCCCCCTGCACCACAATGTCCTCGTAAACACTGTTGGCCCACAATCCCTTCACTCAGACAGTCGCACATAGTGCTGAACACTGACATTGACTGACGGCTGTAGCCGGCAGGTTGGTAAAACTGAACCCTCCTGTTCATCTGGATTTGTCTTTGCTTGTGTTGAACCGCAGTCCAGCTTCATGGTCCTTAGCGATGTATCACTCTGTCTCTTCCTCTGTCCCACAATGCAGCGGCTTGAGCGACTGTGCCACCCAGCAGAGGTCTCACCCCTGGTCCAGAAGCACAGTGTGACATTCTCACCTTTGACCTGTGACAAAAGGTTAATATTGATGATGGAGAAGCTCAAAGAACCCACGGGGAAAGGGCCGTAAAGAAGATGGCGGGGGTCCCGGGGCTGGGCTAGTACTGGGCCAGTACTTGAGCTTTAAGGAGCCGCTGGGCACTGATCGTGGGCTGGTGAATCAAGGCTTAGAGGTCAAAGTTGAAAGGGTAAAGGTGGGGAGCCAGGCATATTTGTGAGTGGTCGGGATGGGACTGGTTTGTTCCAGCACCGATTTGTTCACTCGAGACAGCATGCCTGAGACTGTTGGATTGTGGGATAGCCTTCTGAAGAAGGCTGAAGACTTGACACATGCCGCACACCAACCCAACAGCTCAAGGAGTCAAAAAGAGTGGATACAATGAAAGAAAAAGACTCACGCACTTGATATAACGGCCCAAAAATGTATTTTGTATAGTGAATTTCACCGAAGAGTGTCACAAACATGCTTTACTGAGTAACAGAAGGGGGAAAAAAACAAAAGGCTAACACCAGGCCTGAATCCTGAAATAGAAAATACATGAACTGAGGGAGAAAACGCCTAAAAAAATAAGGTGAGATGTTAACACTGGATAAAAATTTTAATTTTAGAGGGCGATATGAAGAGTAAGCTGCCGCACAGCCAAAGCTGCCTCCCCATAGATCGCTGTATATGCACAGGGCACATTCACTGCTGACTGTAACCTGATGCTTCTCACACTGATTCACTCCAGGGATTTTCACACACAACAGAGTCTCTAGAGTAGGGAATGGTGCGAAAAACAAAAAAACATCCAGTGTGCAGCAGTTCTGCAGGCAAAAACACATTGTTAATGAGAGAGGTCAGAGGAGAATGGCGAGACTGGTTCAAGCTGACAGGAGGTGACAGTAACACAAATAACCACACATTACAACAGTGGTATGCAGAAGAGCATCTCTGAACACACAATGCATCAGACCTCTTAAATTGATAGACTACAGCAGCAGAAGACCAATAAGTCTAAAAAAGTCTAATAAATACCGAATAAGTGTTCAGTCATATTTTCAGACTTTCAGTTGCCTGACACCAGCCAACTACTGCCAATATTTCACAAATACTGAACGGCTGAAGTCTTTAAAATGTCTTGATCAAAACAATGTCAAATTATCCAAGTCAGCATTCCAGGAAACCTCTCAGGAAATGTCTCGCCACATTCAGTAAGTGACTGGTTTGTTTTGCAGTGGAACTTGATTTGCTAGTTTAACATGTTGCACTACAGTCTCTTTTCTCTTCCATAATGCCTCCAAATATGTCCTTTATTTATTGAGAGCTGTAGAAATGTACTGGTTGCTATCTGAGACAAAACATCCCTGTGTGCCATGAGTCTGAAACAAACTCAATTTGTACGGGCAAAATAAATGAATTATGAGAAGAACATTTTCTGAGATTAAATCAGGTACAGTTAGTGCTTAAAGTTGCCTAATGCTGCATCCGTTTACATTATCCATGTACTGTAGCCATGCACATTCATTAACTGAATGACAACGGTCATCTGTTTACATCTTGATTGATAATGCCTTTCATGTCCAATTCCAAGTGTTTGCGACTGAAATTATGTTTATTCTCCTTTCTGTCCTCAGTGTTCTGTCTGACCTGACTACCAGTTTTGTAATACTGTGTCTGGTGTATCTCACAGGGGAGTGGGGTGGGGTGTGGTCATGAGTGGGGGTGTTGCACTTTTGGGATAACACTAGGACCGATCGTGGATGCTGTTTTATCAGTAGAATGTTCACCGTTTGCTCCTGGCATAGACGCTCCATGCGGGCACTGAGGGCCAAAACCCTCCCTGAGACACACAATTTACGATGTTTTTTTAATCGTACAATATTCACAGGGTGTGAATAGCTTTTTGGTGTGGTTGTTCTTGTGCCGTTTGCTATTTATGTGGCTGTTGTGATTGGCTCCCTGGGGCCTGTATCACAAAGCAGGATTACTGAGTTAGCTGGATAACTGCACTGAGTAAAACCTGGAACATGGACTGAAGTAAAAACAGCTGTTCCAGGTTTTACTCAGCGCAGTTATCCAGCTAACTGAGTAATCCTGCTTTGTGATACAGGCCCCTGGTCTGATCACGGAGGACAACAAACTGGTCTGTCTGTGTTTGTCTACAACCCTTAAAATATTCTGTTCTGTTTGGGGATATGGGTCACAAATGTAATAAAAAAAACATTTCTTGGTGTAGAAATGTAAGGTACTGATCAGTGAAAGTGATCAGCTAATAAAGTTCAGTATCTGTCACTGGTACAAGGTGAGAGAGATGTCCACTCTTGTATATACACACTGATTTCTAATGTTAGTGACTTTAGGGGCTGAATAAAATGATTCACCAGTTAAAATATCTTAAAGTAACAGAAGTACACAGTAAAAAAAAAAGAAAAAATGTTGTAGATACAATCCGCCAGGCTAATGACACAAGAAGTATTTGCGGATTAGTCACGATTAGCCGGAGGGCCAATACTGAGATGTCAGTCTAACAATGAACCTATAGAGTGTTTACAATTAGAGAGTGAGCTAAGAGATGCTATCTGGGACTGGGACCTGTTCTTAAGTCAATTTGGTATGTTAAGTGCATTCTGGGAGTGTGTGTGTGTTTGTGTATGTCTGTGGTTTTTTGTGTATGCTGAGGGCACACATATACTGTTCAGTCTGCATTATTTTCGCATTACATAGCTGCCTTTGGCGGTGTGCTGTGCATTTTATGTCTGTATGTAGGTTTGTATTTTTATACGAATGCTAATGTATGGACGTATGTACATAGTAAGAAATTCAATGACCTATTCAAAAGGCATGAACTCATGGACCCTCAGTTACCTATTGTTGTATTAACAAACAGCATGGCAGGTGACATACAGGCTAGGCAACTGTTAAAGTTCTGCAAAGGATTAACTTCCTGAGCCCTGTTAGCCTGTTTGCCATAGCTACACCTTCTAGGCTTCTGTACCTCAAGTCATGAACTGCTGCTTTTTCCATCCTCCTTTTGCTTGGGAGTCAGGTGTGAAGTCAGTCTAGCCGATCAGTGGCACTAATTGTTCACTTAATTACCTGGGAGGAAAGAAAACCAGGGCCGGATTTGAGGATCCCTGTACTAGGCAGACCTGGTTTTACTGGTTTTACTGGTTATAGCCCACAGATAAACACACACACACACACACACAATGTCAAGCCCATGTAACCCCTACAGATATTTAGCATTGCAGCTTAGTGCAAATATCCCCTCAGCGAGTCCAGGTCAGACACCCCTGCTGCTTTGGGACGTTTTGGGATGTGAGTGTCTCTTCCGCAGCGAACAGTATCAGGTAGGTGAGAGAGAGGGCACACTCCTCCTCCTCTCTTGCATAAGGCCTGTGTGTTTTTACCTATTGACCCTGTCTGCCACCCAGAATAGTCATAGAGGAAAACGGTAATACAGAACATTGTGCAATGATCTGCTGAAGCACCATGTTTGTTTCTTTATGGTAGTCCTCATTTATTCTGTGGGGAG
The DNA here is from genome assembly GCF_963514075.1 of Conger conger. Taxonomy (NCBI): domain Eukaryota; kingdom Metazoa; phylum Chordata; class Actinopteri; order Anguilliformes; family Congridae; genus Conger; species Conger conger. The sequence continues at coordinate 24,672,664 of NC_083776.1, forward strand.
GTCCCAATGAGGCTTAAGGTGTAAATTGCTATGGAGACCATTGAAAACCTTCCATGTAGTAAATGTTTTTTTTTTTTTACAGCTCTCAGCTTTTGATCTCTCTCTCCCTCTCTCTCTCTCTCTCCCTCCCTCTCTCTCCCTCTCTCTCTCTCCCTCTCCCTCTCTCTCTCTGAATGGAATGTCTTCCTCTGTGAATGTTGACAGTGTATAAGCCTCACTGTGACAGCACCCAGGACTGTCTTTTCAAACATTCTCTCTCCATGCAACTAAATCCATAGGAACAATATTTGCGCAGGCCTGTGCTCCAAGCAAACATGGAAAGTAAACATGAAAATGTACACACCATTGAAAAAATCAGAGCTTGAAAAAGAAAAGGATTTTGTTGCAGATGGAAATCCTCTGAGAATGTGACGTAAACAATTCCTTTTTAATATTCAGCTGTTACATATGTTTTCTAAGTAACTATGAATATCAAATAAAATATTCCAATTCTACAATTAACCTGATTTCTAAAATTCTATTTTATATTTAGCATTAACAACATTTAGAACATGTAAATGTATAAAATGTTTAGAAAATATGCCATGTATTTTGTATTACACATTTAGTAAATGGGAATAATTAGAAGCTTCATTTATTTAAGGCTCCTTGCATTTAATACTTGCCTGTATATTTTTCATTTTACCCAACATTTGTATAAATATTTCAAAGGTCTGCTGAATGATTCATTCAGTAACTAAATACTTTATACATTCAAGAAATATTTCATACATTTAATGCATGTTTCAGTACTTTAGAGTTTGTGTGTTTAGTAAATATTTCAAACATTTATGTAATGCCTATAAACATTTCATGCTTTAAGAAATGGCGAGGTATTTACAAACTTGCTTCGTGAACAGTAAATTGGAGTTTTGGGTGGGGAAAAGAAGAATGATGGAGGTCACCATGGTCAGCAGCTCAACTCTCCTGACACCCTAGCTGTGAAATGTGGTATTGCACACAAAGCTGATAAGGGCATGTCCACCTCATTAGCAACCATACTGTATTAGCCACAAGTCTACAAGTACAAAGCCATGTGCGTAACATACTTAGCATTGTATACTCCATGCTGGATGGCATGTAAAACTTCACTCAATGGATAGAAGATTCATCCATCCATCCATTATCTGAACCCGCTTATCCTGAACAGGGTCGCAGGGGGGCTGGAGCCTATCCCAGCATACATTGGGCGAAAGGCAGGAATACACCCTGGACAGGTCGCCAGTCCATCGCAGGGCACACACACCATTCACTCACACATTCATACCTACGGGCAATTTAGACTCGATAGAAGATTCAGACCCACAGAATTCAACACTGTACTGGCAAATGTGGGAAAACAAATTTAACTAAACTGCCCCGCCCTGCCTCCCCAACCCCACCCCATGTACTGCAATTAATGCAACATTCCTAACATGTGCATATGAATGCAACAGTTGTGTTTTGTTGAACCCAGTCAGTTAAAAATAAAATACGGCCCCTACAAACATTTCCCATAATTCCAACAAGAAGCTTTTTCCTTGCTCTCATTCCAGCATTCCGGGTGTGATGATGTAACAGAGCCGAGACTCCTACTCAGAATGGGACTGGGAAGAGGCCAGAATTCACACACTCCCGTGACCCAGTAATGTGGCGTTTATCTACTAAAACACACATTCTGTCTCTTTTTCACTTTCGCAAGCATGCGATTGTCCACCGGCTCAACACGCACACAAGCATCCGTACACACTTCCCACGAATGGGGCAGAATGGAAACTTTATGACGTTATGATCTTGAGAAAGATGTTTTCAGTGCTTTGAGCCCAGTGAAGTGTGTGCACTCTCAGAAAAATGGGACAAAAAAAGTGTACCCCTATCCATGGGTTTAATCATTCATTTTAACCTTTTTTGCTTGTAGAAGGTACTTAGTAGTACCCAAAGAACAGTATTTGTGAAATATGTTTCTTAAAGAACAAAAATGTACCTCCACTGTACCTTTATTTCAGAGAGTGTACAGTACAACTCTATCTGAGGAAGACAAACAGGGAGAATGCTTGCATGTTTATGTGCGTGGGTGCGTGCGTGTCTGTGTGTGTGTGTGTGTGTGTGTGTGTGTGTGTGTGTGTGTGTGGGGACATGCGTGTGTGTAAACTATTTCTGACTCTATACAGCACACTCCCTCTATAAACACACTTTATAAATATGGGACACAAGTTATTTTTGGTTGTGTATTGATGAATGTGGTTGTGATTTCAGCTGTGTCATGGGATTTCTAAAGATGGGGGCTGATGAGAATAGGAATTTGAGCAGGATCACTGTCACTGTTGATGAGTAATGGAAACATATTGATAGATCCTAAGGGGAAATTGGTTCAGTGACTTAGCGTCACTAAACAGTTACTGCAGGGCAGAATAATTACATGTACACCGTGCGCTGCGGGTAGAGCGCGCAGCTTCAATATTCACTATACTTGTGTTTGTTGAAAATGGCAGGATTAAACTGTTGGCACTGAATCTTTCTCTTAAAAGAGAGAATAATAATTCATCTCTCACACACACCGGCGCACAGATAATTCACAAGTATGCCCCCGTGCGCAAACACACTAACACGGACCACCTTATTCTGACGTAAATAAAAACATTTTTGCGTACATTTTTAAAATTTATTTTTAAATCCACAAAACGTGCTTAAACGCTTTCATCCACCAATAAATTATTTTGGCATTGACACTTCGTAAAAATGGTAAGAATGAGAGAAGATGCAACATTTCAACAACACATTAAGTGATGCTGTTTATAGCTTTGATGGTAAACCAAAACAAAGCTAACAAATGACACACTTGTAAGCTACAGCTTTCAGTTCCTTTAAAGCGATTTATCTCAAGTCAGTTTTTTCCTTTTTTACGTAAAGAGAAGAGCCTCCTGTTCTCCTATTCTAATCCATCCCATTCTCTCTATGATAAATTAGTTAAATAGCCGGAGCGGGACTGACATTCAGCAGTTGAGGCATTGTTCGGGATTTCCACTTTACCCTGGCGCCGGGTGGGAGTTGACCGCTCAGCGTTACAAGGCTCAGAAGCACTTGACTTGGCTTTGATTACTACATACACGAGACCGTAGACCCGGGAGAGGAAGGGAGAGAGAGTGCGAGGGGGCAGGACTTCTTTTCTCTTCTGCTATTAAGTGGAAACTGTTTTTCGCTCTCAAAGTTCAGCTCAGTCCTCGCAAGCGGCTTCTTCCCTCCAAGCTGCAAGACTTTATTCTTTGCGCCAATGTCTTTGTTTTTTCGCCTTTTCATACTTTTTAGGGGGAGCCTGAGTATCAAAAGGCAATGCTCCTCCTAATTAGACCCACTCCTCGTATTCATTTAAGTTCCATCGCATTGCACTTTTTGTTCATGTTATTTTGAGTTTGGATATAAAGTATTTACAGTTTACTTTGTCTTTGTGTTTGTTTTGGATGAAGATGACCTACGTGTATTGTTCGTTATCTGAAAGCATGATGCTGGTTAAGTTTATTTTCTTTTGCCTGGTGGAGTTTTATGCCGGCGGCGCAGTTCGCGACACCGGTTTGGTCACTTTCGAGGAATCTGTTACACCTGTGACCGATTCGCTTCTCGCACCTGCCCTCCGTAGAAACGGAATTGTGCAAAACATCGATCGGATCTACCACGGGGGTGGAAAAGTGGGCTATCTCATCTATATGGACGGCAGGAAATTTCAATTGGATATGGAAAGGGACGAGGCTGTTTTATCCCACCACTTCAGTTCCAGGTATGTGGATGCGATACATACGACTGACGATCGTATACGACCACTGCACAAGGAGTGTGTTTACCGTGGCACAGTGGATTCCAATCCTGAATCTCTTGCGCTTTTCAGTCTGTGCCGTGGCCGGCTGGAGGGCTTTTTTGCGTTGAAGCACGCCCGTTACACTGTTAAACCGCTCGCCATGGTGAAAGGACAGGAGAACGATGCGCATTCCGTGGAGGATGCAGCCTCGGACCGGGAGCTTCACTATTATACCCGAGAGGGTTTCAGTTTTGAGGCAATGCCCATGCGTGAGAGCTGTGGCACGCGAGAAGGGCGAGGGCGCAGGCATGCCAAAGGAAAGCGCCGTCGCGGAGAACTGGGAAGGAGAACTCACAGACGCAGTTTTGCGCTGGATGAACAGGGACGTCAAGTGCATGGCGCAAGGTGGTGGCTCTCAAGGTCCGATTCTCACATAGCAGGTAAGAGGCGCAAGAGGTCGGTTTCTCGCGCCAGGCACGTGGAACTGCTTCTAGTTGCAGACGAGTCAATGTCAAAGAAGTACGGCAAAGATCTGAACCACTACCTGTTGACGCTGGCTTCTATCGCCTCCAAACTCTACGGCCACGCCAGCATCGAGAACCCCATCCGCCTCTCGGTTGTAAAAGTGGTGTTGGTGACGGAGAAGGAGAAAGGATTGGAGATTTCTAAGAATGCGGCGGCTACCCTGAAGAGTTTTTGCAAGTGGCAAAATCAGCAGAATCCGCTGGATGATGACCACCAAGAGCACCATGACGCGGCCATCCTCTTCACCAGGCAGGTAAACAGCTCACCTTGTTCAAACAGTCAGTATTACTCACAATGGGTATTTGCAGTCTTCTGGTGAATACTTGCCCAACTTTCCCCTGTTATTGAGTGGAAATTCACAGTAAATATTTGAAATATTACAGGTTTCATAGATTGGGCATGACTTGCAATATGAACACAACTGAAACTAATTTACTGGGGTATTGTAGCCAGAATATAAACACATAACCTATCCACACTGACCTGGCTTATTTCAATCTATGAGGTTGTTTATTTAAATCTATGTTAAAAAAATAAATAAATAACTGTGCCCAGCACAGGGTTCAGTCATGCAGATTGACCTTCACAAACCGTTTCCCTCCCCTGCAGTCCGTCTGCTCTCTGCACATTGTTGCTCTCTCTCTCTCTCTCTCTCTCTCTCTCTCTCTCTCTCTCTCTCTCTCTCTCTCTCTCTGTCTCTCCAAGAAATAAAAAAACGGTTTCCTACAAGTGCCGTTCTGGGCACTGGCCAGCCCCTACTCCCTGCTCTTTGCTGTCCAGTGATCTCTGTAGCCCTGCACACACATTCTTCTCCGACCAGGATGTAGTTGCAATCAACTGGTGAGATATCAGTTTTTCACCCGCCGAAACCAAAACCCTCAGGTCGCTTCCAGCATTTGTCCCTTGTCTTAGTTCTGCCGTTTCCAGGGCAGGGGAGGTCAGGAAAGCCCTGTAAGTGACATGTGGAAATGTAATATAAACAGCGAACTCTTTTGATCCGAATTCCACGGCGTTGAACTTGACCCGCAGTGCGAGACACAAGGCTCTTTCTCTATCGCGGGCGGACGCGTTACTGCAGGGTACGGGCGTGCGAGCGGTTGTTTGTGTGAAGCAGGGACGGCCTCGACAGTGCTGCGGTGGTGGGCTGGCGAGCTGGCGCGCTCCTGCTGCTTCTTAACGCACCACATCCGACCAAGGGTGCACCTTCAGCTGGAAAACTGGGAGGGCTGAAACTCATGGACCCCGTGAACTGCCACCCTGGAGAGGAGTCCAGGGGCATACCATCCCCCCGGAAGACATGAAATACGTCTGACTGCTGTGCGTTATATCACAATCACAACATTAAATCCCTGTCTTTATTATATTAAATTTTTATCATGATATGATCTGGGGGGGGGGGGGGGTATTTGGCCTATTTTGTTATATTTCATCACCCCATAAATTAAGCGCTTGCACCCAACGCTCTTAACACCTGCTGAAGGCTTCTGCTGGACTGTTGAGTACAGACCGTTCTCCCAAAACGCGAACCGCCATTACCGTTACGCTCCTATGCGGGCCCACAAGTGTCATAAATAACATGTGCTACGCTACGTTTATTCAGCTTGCTGCTTTAGCAGAACAGGAGGTCATAGCCGCTGTCAATCATTACTCACAGCGTGCTCAATTTACGGTCCTATAACATACAGTAGCAATAAACACTGTAAAATCACAATGTACTTTAGTTATAAGCTGCGCACACGTGCAATATACCGCGCTTCTAATCTGCAGACAGACCTGATGCAAACTGCAGACCAGCAAAGTACTGCAGTTATTGGGACAGACTGACAACGTGCTGCAGTTACACTCTGTCCTTTCATCTTAGACTCTGGAGACTTTTACATACTGCTCTCGTAACGTAAAGGAGCCTCCCAGTATGCAACAGTTACCCTGTGCAGACACACGGCGTACTTTACTTAGAAGCACTTAAGCCTTCCGGCTGAGCCCCAGTGATAAATTTTGCAGAATGACAGCGCGTCGCCATTTCTTACATTGCGCACACTCAGCATCCTGTACATCTGCAGGTCTAAACGCTGGCTCGTAACTCACGGGCAGACTGAGACTGACAGCACGCCACGGCCGTAAATGCACAGTTGTGAATCGCGCGGTTATGCGCAGCTTGCTCATACAGCCATGGTAAAATCTGCAGGATCACAATATACTGCCGCTGTTAGTAGTTATTCAGGCTGATAGGCCGGCTCATGATGTCATTCTGGGTTTCATGCCTTCTGCGAGACACTGCTTTGTCTGTATGCAGGTCCCGCAGAAGGGACCCGCCCAGAGTACAGGCTGTCCCTCAGAGTGTACGGTTTGATCCTCATTCGGGACGGTTTGAGCGCCACGCTGCATGGTTTGATGCACTGGTGGAATTTTGGACATACGGTCTTTTCCAGTGTACAGAACCACGTGACGTAGTATCACAGTTCATTTCATATTTCTGCAGGACTGCACAATAACTATTGGGTTGTGTGTGTGTGTGTGTGTGCGTGTGTGAATGTATGCATGCATGTGTGCCTGTGTGTGAGAGCGAGAGAGACCGAGAGCACGTGAGTGTTTGATCATTAGATGTTATATCACTGGTGGAGTGGATGCATGGCTGCCCTCAGTATTGCTCCTCTATGTCTCTAATGAGAAACAATGATGCGATTGTGAGACCTTGGCCACCCTGCCGATGGAGCGCGCAATATAGCGGGATTAGAGTCCAACACAGCGGGGTTTCAGTCTCATGGCAAGACAGGCCGAAACACACACACACACGCACACACACACACACACACACACAGAGAAGAGAGCTCACTCTGCAGCCTTTTGTACGCGCATTCCACTCTGCCTCTACACACAATGGTCTTGTTTTTTGTTTGCCCCAGAAATGAAAAGGAAATTCCACAGAAAATCAAAAAAACGAGTGTGCCTGCGTCCCATCTTCAGAACAGCTGGAGCGGTTTCTGTCAGACGCCGAATCCAACACTTTTCATCCAAGAATCAAAGCACTTCTTGGGATTTGCCTGCATCGCTTGGAGCCGTCCTGTCTCCTATGTAACGCTGTGATTAATAACACTGTTATTAACCACGTGCTGCTGCCATCAGTATCTATGCAGTGGACACTGACAGAAAATTTACTGCATCCGTATGTCTGTATATAGTCATAATCACGTGTTACAAAAACATTGAGAATTTCCAGAATTGTATTGGATTAAGGAGACTTCAGGGAAAAGCAAATGGTCTATTCACCTCAATAATGTAGTGTCTGAGCCAAGTGAAAAGGCACGCTTTATTTCTGCAGTAAGTGTGGGATATATCACACGAAAGCAGTTAGAACTGTGACTTAAGGAAAAACAAGACTTCTACTTTTCCTTTTTTGGGAATTAGATTCCTCATTAGATAAACACTTCTTGTTGTCATTCACTGTCCCCAGATCACGCGGTTCATCGTTAAGTGCTTTTTAAACATGGAAGTTTTATTTAGCACCTCAGCATTATCAAGTTCTTATAATGTAACGAAGAAGTGCCCTTTAGTAACCCCTGTCCCTATGGTAGAGGAACAGGCACGTTCAAATAGGCACACACGGCATGTAAACACTCACGCACACACACATATACATAAAAATACAAGTGCATTCACACACACACACACACACACACACACACTTTCACGTGTATAAACACTCAGGCATACATGCACACACACAAACACGCACACATGCATATACGTACACATTCAAATGTAAGTGCATTCACGCACACACACGCACACACAGTCTCGTGCACATAAACACTCACGTACCCACACACACAATAATGCAATTGCATCACACACAAACACGCACACATGCACATACGTACACATTCAAATGTAAGTGCATTCACGCACACACACGCACACACAGTCTCGTGCACATAAACACTCACATACCCACACACACAATAATGCAATTGCATCACACACAAACAGTCTTACAGTTCAGCGCTCTCGAAAGTCGCCCACCCCCAATGCCACGTGCGAGTGTGTGTAGGAGTCTGTGCACCCATTGGCTGTCAGGACCCATATATGGGAGGGCTTTCCCCTTCCCAGGGAGCGTGTTTGCATTCGGAGGCAAAGGCATTTCTCACATGCTACTTTCTATCAGAGGTAACTAATGACAACGTGTAGAATCCACACACTCGTGACTCATGTGGGAGATGTGTGGAGAACACCGCGTTCTGTACCGATGCACGACTCGACTGAGGTGAAATTTCTGCGGTCTAATCTGGAGGAAGAGTCCTGTCCTCTACTCCAATTCAATACTATAACCTCATCATCCGCCTCAGGGCATGCGTGAACTTCCCTTGACATTTCCCCGACACTGTGGAAGTACTCACTTGACTGCCCTAGGGATTATGATGGAGAGGGTCAAAAGGTGACTGTACTTGGATGACACGTTGCCTTTGGAACACACTACACGATTGGAATACACTTTACCATTGGAACACATGTTGCCTTTGGAAGACACTTTTCCATTGGAACACGCTTTTCCATTGGACCACACTTTTCCATTGGAACGCACTTTATCACTGGAACGCTCTACATCATTGAAGCTCACTTCACCATTGAAACACTTATTTAGTATTATGTGGCATCATTGGAGTGAAAGCCATTAATTGTTTGGGATGGAGTGGGTAATGTATGGGGTGGAGACTAGACATTTTGTCCCTCATTTCTTCAATTTCTTCATTCATCAATTTTACTTTTTATTCATTCCTGTTGTCATCAACTTCGAACCCCTCATTCAACTGTCACACAGCACTCTGGGGCTCTCTTCCTCTTACACTCCTTCAATGCAATTGTTCATGTTTTTTATTTTATTTTAGCCTAACAGCAGTCACTGAGTATCTTACAAGTGTCTAGCTTGCTGATTTTAACTATGCTAATTGGTATAAAGGATAAGGCTATCCTTTGAACCTGTCAGAGTTGTGTTTTTTGGGCTGTCTTTCAAGTTGGATGTCTGGCCCAACTGCTATTCTAAACGCTTACGTATGCATATTCTTACGGTCCCTGTGATACTGAAGTGTGATTGGCCCTCGGTGTTTATGTGTGCATGTGTGGTGCATATGTGTGTTCGTGTATGCATTGCGTGCGTTGCGTGTGTGTATGCGTGTCTGTCTGTGCGTGCGTGTGCGTGGATGCGTGCGCCTGATTGAACTCTCCGTGTGAGTAATGTAATCAGGGAGGTGGACTGATGCAGTGTCTCCCCCCCCTTCCTGACCTACATACCTTTCCTTCTACTCTCATTTCATTTTACTCATTCCTGTCTTTCTTTCTCTGCCCGTCCCTCCCAGGTGTCCACAAAAAACATTGTGGTCAGAATGAAAAGAAACGCCAAAATTTGTTTTCCAGAAAGCTCTCCACATGTGTTCCCCATGACCTTGTGCAGTGGGTGGGAGCGGAAGAGAGAGAAAGAGGAGAGTTGGAGAGAGAGAGGAACGACAGACCCAGAGAGGAAAAATGGAAAAAGAAAAGGAGAGGGCGATGAAGGGTGAAGGAATGATGAAGGGGGGGTGGGGGGGGTGGGCGGTTAAGTGGAGGGTGAAGGCGAGGGTGGGGTGGGAGTGAAGTCATCTCCAAACCCCTCTTTCAGCTGTCAGTCGACCCGGGCCGACGGACGTCCCCGCTCCTCCACAAAGCGCGCCGAGGGCCAAAACGCCAGCTTTCCAAACCGCTCGCGTGCGTGCGACTCTCTGTCGATGTTTTCCTCCGGTATTGCACTCGACGAGCGGCAGACACACACAGCTATCCCATTACCAGCGGTGTTCATCACACTTACTCCGTGTCCCGAGGCTTCTGTCAACAGCACATTATTCAGGGCGTGTGCTGCTGAAGTCTTCAGATGCCTGGGCCTCGAGGAGGAGCGGGGTTCACAGTGTTCGGCTCGGCGTGGGAGCCCCGGGCCCCGACACCCTGGAGACACCCTGTCACAGGGGCTTCGCACAGGCACACAAACATCATTATCGCGGGGGCTCTCAGGCCTGCTCAGATAGCTTCAGCAAGCCCAGCCAGGGCCAAACGGGCTTCCTGGATCCACATTCCTCTGCCTGTTGGGCTGGATCACTGAGTTCCATAGTCCTTATCTGACATTTGTATTGTCCAAGAGTACAAGGTCATGTTTGTGGTCATGCGTGTGTGTGTGGGAATGTGTGCATGCGTGTGTGTGTCTTTACCAGTGTCTTATTACTGTGCTTCTCATGTCGTAATTGCTGGGAAACATGGTTTTATTGGGACACGCAACACTTAAACATTGAGAAGGAACACGCAAAAGCACAAACACTTTGTGGTTAACTTGGAATTTCACTTTTATGTCTCCCTTTACCACGAAATTAACATTTGCTTTTCTGCTTTCCAAATTGAACACTGATTCCAGGCTTTCCCCACATGTATGGCAGAAAGCTCCCATTAGCCAAAAAGAGGATTGCGGTCCTGAACAAATGCAAATGGAATCTGACTTTGCCTTGGAGCCAGGACTCATGTGGGCCACATGGAGCCGATATCGGCACATTCAATGCCCACGTCTCCACATCACTAATGGGGCTTTCACAAGGCCCCAGAGAGTCCTTCAAACCATCCCTATTTTAAAACAACTCTGCCTAGAACCATGTCTTTGTCTCCTTTTGATCACCCTTCTTTAAAACTATCCCTCTCTGTGTTCTGGAGTGGTGCTCTTGTATTCTGCTGTGTCGGCCGTGTCTTTACGTGTTTGTTAATGGAGGATTCCCGGCGGGACTGAAGGGTAAATACGTACACACCCAAACTCGCACAGGGAGGGGGCGAAGCACTTCATGTGGAAATTATCCTGTTTCTAAATTTGGCTGAATAAAAAAACCAAAAACATAACGGAACTTTAACAGGGAGGAACGCAGCAGCAGTGGGCCATGCAGTGGTTTTTGTACACGTGTGCGTTCGTCTGGGTACGGGTAAATCCACACATCCTGCCACGAGATCATGTCACAGCACTCTCACCTCCCACAAGCAGTCACTTGTGGGCTTCAAATGGGCGACAATTTACTAATATTTAATTAGCAAATATTTATTCTGCTTGGTTATTGTTCCATGTTCCCTGTCTTTCCGGTTTCTTCACCGGCTTGCTTAGTGTTACAAGCTTCACTGCATTGTACATCGCTCTGTATAAGAGCGTCTGCCAAATACCTGTAATGTAATGTAATGTAACAAGCTCCCCAACATGACTTGTGGATGCCAGAATCGGCTCTCTTTGGAAATGAATGGACCCGATGACAAATTCACTTCTTCTGTGGCTTCACCCTGAGTTTGCGCTTGCGTGTAGCCTGCTGAAGCGGTTGTGCCCTGGCAGTGGCGTAGCCAGGCCGCGTGTTGACGTGTGACTGCGCCCCCTGCAGGACCTGTGTGGGCACCACTCCTGCGACACGCTGGGCATGGCTGACGTGGGCACCATCTGCTCTCCGGAGCGGAGCTGTGCCGTGATCGAGGACGACGGACTGCACGCCGCATTCACCGTGGCGCACGAGATCGGTACGCAGAATCACACCTTCCTGTGTGTGTGTGTGTGTGTGTGTGTGTCCACCATGGCTCTCCCAATGTCCTCACCATGTAGCAAAAAATGTGTGCATATATCTGCGTGTCTTTTTGAGATAGAGAAGGAGAGAGAAAAACTGATCAGTGCAGACGGAGACCATCACAGAATGCAGCCCCCTCTGACCTCACTGGTGCCAATACACCCTGAACCTCCCCCATTTGGCAGTTATTTGCAGCCCCCTCCCAGCAACACCCCCAATTTCCCTGTTCTCTGACACCGACCCGCTTTCCACCAGCAGCAACAGAATTGCATCAGTGAACAGCAGAAGCTCCCTCCCTAGAGCAATACTGTCAGTCCTGGGCCCTGGCACTAAATCTTTTAATTACAAGAATAATGAAGCTCCTGGGTGGCTTCTACTGTTACAGTGTGCAGATCAGTGGTTCCCAACTCTTTATGGAGATCTTACACCCTCTGGGTTTTCACTCCAACCTTAACAAAGCACACCTCATTCAGCAGCGTGAGATCTTGTTCAGCTGCTTATTAGTAGAGTCAGGTGTGCCATTTTATGGTTTGAATTGAAAACCTATACGATGGTAGGACTCCAGGAACAGAGTTTAGAACTACTGTACATGGTTGCCCCTGTGTGATATTGATTATAGACTGTGTCATTGCTGACTATGGCTAGCAGCACTGCTAGGATAATGCATAATTGACCACAGCTTTGCCCATGACTGACAGGATTCAATCAGCTGGAATAACAGTAGCCTGTATTCAATCAATATCTGTCCTTAACTTCAACTAACAGGCAGATGTAAGCGTTACACTTTTTTTTCCCAAGCTGTTTTGCAAAATAGTATTTGTGCTTGCTGAACTCACCAAATTGTATTAGGAAGAGACAGAATGCATATTTGCATTAAATTCTAAATCTGAATTTAAGATGTTGTCTCATCCCTCACCAGTGCCCTCCACAGGTCAACCAGGGTCTCACAGTCTGCTTACTCAAGCAGCACATGGAAGGGCCTGATTTCCTTAGACCGTTAGCATGCACAACACCTTTTAGCACACGCAAAGCTAATAACACAAGCAATAACTGTTGCAAAACAGGGTTGGGCAGCCCTGTTATAGGCAAAGTGATCACCCCCTGCTCCTACACGACATAGAACATGCACACATAGGAAGTGCTTGTCTGTCAGTGTGCACATGTCTGTGAGTTTGTGCTAATGTGTCTCTGCTTGTTTTAGCTGGCAGGGGATGTTTTCCAGAGGGAGAGAAAGTTGAAAGTTAACTAGCTAAGCCTGTTGGGTGTACCCCTGTATCCAATCAGTATCGCTTTCCACTGTGTTTCTGACTGTTTCACTCTCATCTATTGAATTCTAATCAGTTCAAATGAGCTCCATTGGCATGGAAATTAATAGGATGTTTTTTTTTGCCTATGGCCCTGTATTTCACCATCATTCATCCCACTTAACTTAAAAGAACATGTTGTCTCCTCTCTTTCTCTCCCTCTCTCTCTCTCTCTCTCTCTCTCTCTCTCTCACATACACATCTAATTTTAGAAAATGTGAATATACTGTTTGTGTATAATATTCTGTGCGCAAGCATAATAAAGTCCAGTGTTTGGCAGTACTGCAAAGGATGTCACGAGCGATGTCACTCCCTCACACGTGAAAAGCAGTGGCTGACCCCTTGTCTGGGGACGTGCGCCTTCAGCTGAATGGGCTGGCACGCTGAGTGCTTTGGTGTGCAGGCTGATTGCAGTTCGATCCCCTAGCCGTATATCGCCTGTTACATAACGATCATGTAAACACATTGAGGGTTTACACGACCTTGACGCAGTCACCTTTGCCAAATATAATCCATTGCAGCGGAGTTCTAGACAGCAGGCTTACTAAATTACACTTATGGCAGTTGTCTTTCAGACCCGTGACATAACTGCTCATGGTAAACCTTGCAGCAATGACATTGACTGATGACAAACGACATCCGTGAAGTTGTCTGTGCCAAACTACACATTCAATAAACAGATTTTTATAGCAAAGCCACGCCTAGGCACTGGGTATTCTAGTCCAAACATTGTGACTCCTGTTCAAACAGTGTATGGATAGTGAAGATGAGGCAGGAGATAATGGAGTTTATGGATGGTCACATTGACAGCAGATCTTTCGGTTGATTTTCAGTCCCCTGGTTTGTTTCATCCTTTAGTAACAATGAATTGAGTTGCGGCTGTCTGCCCTGGTGTGTTTACAGATCTGCAGTTTGTGTTCCATACCCATACATTAATGCGTATACGTGTGTATGTGTGTGTGTGTGTGTGCGTGTGGAACAGGACACCTCCTGGGCCTGTCTCACGACGACTCTAAGTTCTGTGAGGAGCGATTCGGCTCCAACGAGGACAAGCGCCTCATGTCCTCCATCCTCACCTCCATCGACGCCTCCAAGCCCTGGAGCCGCTGCACCTCCTCCACCATCACTGACTTCTTCGACGACGGCAACGGTGAGTCAGAGGCTCAGAGAGAGGCCTTGACCTTCAAATGACCTCGTAAGACGCTTTGTGGTAAAAACATCTGCCAAAGCACTACATTTTAATTAGAGAGAGATAGATAGATAGAAAGAGAAAGTGCAATTGATAGATAGATACAGTAGATAGAGATACAGAGTGTGTGAGAGAGAGTGAAATGTGTCAGAGAGAAATTTCTAGGGAAATCTGTATTAGTTCAGTTCTGCATTCCACGCATTTGCCCATAAAGCGAAAATAAATACCGTGTTCACAATTCTCAGGCACACCCCTTTACGAAAAGGTTATTTTTGACTTACATAAAGTGTAAGGGAAATACATATGTTATATAATATATTCATTTTTGTGACATTATGCATTTTTATACATTTTTATATTCATCCTCAGTGACTGACATCAGTTATGACAGCAATATAAGGAGTACATTATGTAATATGTGACATGTAGAAATAATGCCTGAAAATGTATTAATAGATTTTATGTGTATATCTGTCTTTGATAACAGACTCTAGTCTTTATTAAACCCTGACTTTAATGTTATAAATGATCTCGCTGGGACTTAGAATAACAAGATCTCTTCATAAAATGGCCCCATTAGGTTTATTCTCTGAGATATGGGACTTAGACAGAGCTTGCATTATCTCTGAATGATGGCCTGTTTCTCTGTGGGGAGCCAACGCACCATACAGTCATTCACTAATTTAACACTCTTCACATTTCAACAGATTAAAAACAATTGTGTGCAGCAGTGTATATTATCCATGTACGTTTAAATGTGCAAAATGCACTTTAAATCCATCCTTATTATATGTACACTCAGTTTCCACCTGTGTGATCTGGGAAATCTGGTTTATTCACATACCTTGTGTCTCTGCCAGCCTCAGGGCTCTATGGTGCTCCCATTTTAGTATTTGCTCCTGGATGTGTGCTAACTGGAAAAATGTTTTGGGGGCACATATACTTACTGGTATACATTAATGTGCTTCTACATTTTCCAGCTTAGGAGCACACGTTAGCATAGAGCTCTTGGAATCTCAAGGAGTCTTGCATAACAGGGCAGTGAGAGGACATGGGGCAGTGGAAATGAGCAGATAAGGGGCAATTATCACGCACACGTCCGTCTCCCCATACTGCCTCATCCTACACCCAATGCCTATATGCACCTAACCTTAAACCGCACTCCCCTCTGACCCCCTGTTCTCCTGGGTCCTATCACCGATCTATCTACCTGGTTTTCCCCCCTCCCCCCCCACAGCCGAATGCCTGCTAGACTCCCCCCGCCAGGCCATCCTGGGGCCTGAGGAGCTCCCGGGGCAGAGCTACGACGCTATCCGGCAGTGCCGCCTGGCGTTCGGGGCGGAGTACACGGTGTGCCCGGGCATGGACGTGTGCGCCCGGCTGTGGTGCGCCGTGATTCGGCAGGGCCAGATGGTCTGCCTCACCAAGAAGCTGCCAGCCGTGGAGGGCACACCCTGCGGCAAGGGCCGCATCTGCCTGCACGGAAAGTGCGTGGACAAGACCCGCAAGAAGCAGTACTCGGTGAGTGCGGTCCGCCATTTTGTCTCGGGCGCCGAAACCTGGTACCACTGTGGCACCGCTTCCCATATAACTGGTACCTAGCTGAGTGAAACGCAAAGCAGATTTCACTGCCCCATCCAACGCGCCACAACTATCTGATGTTACATTCGCTCTGTCGACTCGGTCAGTGGCAAGCTAGCTAATGTTAAACTAGGCCAAAATGCAGTGAAACGGTATAAATTGTAAGTATGAATTTCAACTTTAAAAAACAACAACAACATTGTCTCATTCTGTCAGCAGCCATTTGGCTGTGGGTACCTGCCTGCATCACTGGGAGGAGCTAATCCAAGAAGCATTAACCAGTTGAAACCCCCTCTAACCCAGGTCCACCCGCACTGTGTCCCACCCCCCGCCACTCCCATTCGTAGTCAATAACATAACCAAGCATAACCACACTAATAATGACTGGTTTGTATTGGCCAGCCTGTGGTTGCTGTGCCTTTATTGACTACTATTGAGTGTTCTGTGCGCTGTATACGATGGGAAGTGATGGACACATAGAGGTGCCCAGGAGCTTGATTACACTGAGCCTCAGTACTCTGTGTGCTGGGCAGTGAGCTTAAAGGGAATCATTACCCCAGGCAGCCATTGATCTGCCTGTGTGTGTGTGTTTATGGGTTCACAAGCATGCATATGTATGTGTGCGCGTGTGTGTGTGTGTGTGAGCATGCGTGTGTGTATGTGTGTGTGTGTGTGTGTGTGTGTGTGTTTGCATGTCTGTGCGTGTTTGCATGTGTGTGCATTTACATGTCTGTGTGTGAGCGTGTGTGTGTATGTGTGTGTGTGTGTGTGTGTATAAGTTTGTGTGTGTGAGCGTGTGTGAGGCAACAGAGTTGAAAGGCAACTCAAGGTGAAGCAGTGGCTGTGTGAATAATATTGATTTTGACTGTCCATAGCTTTTCCTCCCTGTCTGGCTCCCTGTGATATAACACTGCTGTACAGAGACAAACAGAGAGAACGTGAGATAAAGAGAGAAAACGTGAGCTTGAGACAGAGAGAGAGAGACCAGGCTCCCTTTACAGACAAAGTTTGTTTTAGCAAGATTAACAAAAGTGAGGAATGTGTGCACGCGTGTGTGTGTGCTCGTGTGTGTGTCTTTCCGAGTTGCTTTCTAAAATCAGTTTCTAAATGCAGAACCCTTTTGCCATTTCATCATACAATTTTGTTAAATTCTCTGAAACTGTAACATTGACACTGTCTGCTTTTCTTCATGTCTCTCTGGTTTTCTCCCAGACCTCGAACCATGGCAGCTGGAGTTCATGGGGGTCCTGGGGCACATGCTCTCGTTCATGTGGTGGGGGAGTGCAGTTCGCTCAGCGTCTGTGCAACAACCCTCCACCCCGAAATAACGGGAGGTACTGCACGGGCAAGAGGGCCATCTACAGGTCCTGCAATGGGAGCCCCTGCCCAGAGACCAGTGAGTCTCCCTGATGCCATGACTTGGGCCTACTTCCCTCTTCTTCTTCTTCTTCTTCTTCTTCTTCTTCTTCTTCTTCTAATATATTCTTCTTCTTCTTCTTCTTCTTCTTCTTCTTCTTACTGCATTTTAGCAGATAACCTAAGGCCATACAATTTATCAGATAATTATAGTAATGAACTTCACCAAGAAGAGGTATGCAGGTATACGAACACGCACACACACCCACACACAAACACGCACACACACACAAATACTTTGGATGGTATTGTTTAGATTTTGCAGGTACTGGTGCTGAAACTATTTTAAAAACTATTTGCCAGAATCAAATGATAAAAATTATAATTATAGTAATGAACAGAGTCTTTAACAAGTAAGATAAATAGAAAAAGAATATATTGATGAAATGATAAAGGACGTATGATTAATATTGGATGAATACTGAGACTCCGGTTCTTCTCTTCCCCAGCTAAGAGTTTCCGTCTGCAGCAGTGCGAGTCGCGTAACGGGCACCAAACCGACCCCAAGGGGGTGAAGACCTTTGTGGAATGGGTGCCCAAGTTTGCCGGGGTCCTGCCCTCCGATGTGTGTAAACTGACGTGTCGAGCCAAGGGAACGGGATACTACGTAGTGTTCGCCCAGAGGGTGAGTGACAGATGAGACCTTCTACAGGGAAAGGGAAGGGGCGGGGCTTAGTACTGAAAGAGGAAGGAACTGTATAAAGGGGCGGAGCCTATGATCTACGTTACTGTACTGGGTATGATAATGGAGATATATTATCATCAAAAGGCTCATTGTGTACGAGGACTGATTCTGATTCTCGGGTGATATGCTGACGTGGCCCAACTGTCATGCTGTTACACTTGACTCCAGAGGGTTGCATGTTTAATTCCCGGGTGGGGCAATTGCCTTCAATTTTTATTTCATTTGCCAAGCAAATGAACCCTTTGGGATGTTTTTTCAACATTATAAGTGTTCTCGAACTCGATTCGATGCTCGGATACCAGCAGCGATTGTTATCGTAAGAATATTAAGCTGGTTATGGTTGTGCACTTTGTTGTACGTCGCTCTGGATAATGTAATGTGATGAAGATGAGGAGGAGGAGGAGGAGGAAAGGGGCACACTGACCTGCTGTGTCTCTGCAGGTGACGGATGGCACGGAGTGCAGGCCGTACAGCAGTTCGGTGTGTGTGAAGGGGAAGTGTGTGCGCACCGGTTGTGACGGGATCATCGGCTCCAAACTGCAGTTCGACAAGTGCGGCATCTGTGGAGGGGACAGCACCAGCTGTGTAAAGGTGGTGGGAAACTTCACCAAGAAGAGGTATGCACACGCGAACACGCATGAGCATGCACACGCACACACCCACACGCACACAAACATGCATACACATGCACACACACACACACACACGCATGCACACACACCCACACACACAGACACGCACACACAAATACTTGGGATTTTGCAGGTACTGGTGCTGAAACAATTTAAAAAACTATTTGCCAGAATCAAATCTGAATCTTCAAAATGAAAACCAAATGACGACATTAAAGAACTATTTTATTGCAAAGGATTTCAACAATGTATTTGTTTTATTTAATTGATTAAATTATATTTTCTATTCATCATTTAAACCATTTTGCTGTTAGCATTTTGACCTAGCGTAACATTAGCTAGCTTGCTGTTGGTATGCGCTGTCACTGACTGCGTTAACAGAAGATAACATTAGCTAGTGAAGGCCTGCAATGGGAGCATGGGAGAAGCTTCTCTTCTCTGTAACCGCCATTTTAGAGCGCTGGATGGTGGTGGACAACAGTGGATATTTCAGTCGGTAGCTCAGATATTGAAACCAAAATAAGGCACCGAATGATTCGGTTTCATAGGTCTTTGTTGTATGGGAACTGAGGCAGCGGTGGTATCTGGTTTTGTTAGCTAACCCTAATTAATACACAATGTAGATAATACATAAAACTGTTATTTATTAGTTTTATGTATTTGGTAGACATTGGTATCCAGAGCAACTCATAAGGCTGTCAAGGAAAGATATTAAAACTTGAGAGCAACAAGAGACCAACTGAGGTCATTACCAGAGCTAAGATATGAGACACTGCACTGGACAGCCGTATCTGAGGACAGAGGAAACCTGCAAGTAATCAGACATTGAGCAGACAGGGCAGCAGACACCATTTCCACACAGACAGTGTTGAAGACCATTTCTATCTTCTGCCTCGGTTTTTCATTTCAGCTCATGTCCACAAATATGTCCTGTGGGTATTGTAAAGACAATAATACAATACAAAATATTTTCTCTTTGGTATGTGTGGTACATGTTGGTATATGTATGGGTGTGTGTGAGTGGTAAACCCCCACAGATATTTCCTGTGGGTATTTTAAGGGCAAATACAAAATATTAGTCGTAGTATGCTGTATGCGTATGTGTGTGTGTGTGTGTGTGTGTGGTGAACCCCCTATTCTCCCATCTCCTGCAGTAAGGGCTACACGGACGTGGTGAAGATCCCGGAAGGTTCCACCCACATTAAGGTGCGGCAGCACAAGCCCAAGGACCAGCTGCGCTTCACAGCCTACCTGGCGCTGCGGCGGGCCAGCGGGGACTACCTGCTGAACGGGAAGTTCATGATCTCCACGTCGGAGACGGTCATCCCCCTCAGCGGCATGGTGCTCAACTACAGCGGCTGGAGCCAGAGGGACGACTTCCTGCACAGCATGGGCCCCGGGGCCCTGGGAGAGGAGCTGAGGGTGCAGATCCTGGCCACCGACGCCAAGCGGCCGCTGGACGTGCGCTACAGCTTCTTCGCGCCGCGCAAGGCGGCCCCGCCCTCCCCGACCCCGCCCGCGGCCAAGGGCCCGCAGTGGGCCCCGGGGCCCTGGCTGGCGTGCTCGCGGACGTGCGACGCGGGGTGGCAGACCCGCACCGTGCAGTGCAAGGACCCGCGGGGCGGGCTGACCAAGGGCTGCCCGCTGGGGGACCGGCCCTCCGCTTTCAAACACTGCCTCAGCAGGAAGTGCTGACGGCTGGATGGCCCCGGAGCGGACACGCGCCGTACGGACGCACGCTGACGCGCAGAGCGCCTCCCCTCTGCCATCCTGTCACTTCCAACCGCCCTCCATTTTGGCAGTGATTACCCCTTGTTTATAATTTACCGTCTATATTGTCCTTTTTGGTATTATTTCAGTTTTTTGCCAGTTAAGGCTTGCGCGTTTGAACTCCTGAACAAGGGCTTTGAACATGGGACACCCCCCGCCCCCCCCCATCTCAGTAAGCACTTTTAAGCTGCTCCTGCCCCAGCCCAATCTGGTGTAGTCCTGTTTGAGACCCCCAGGGGGCGATACGCAGGACCACCGGGCCTGAGCTGCTCGCTCTGTGCGGCTCCCAACAACATTTCTACAGAGTAGAACTGAAGCATGAAGCATAAGATGGACTCTATGACTGTCGGCTTGTGCAAACAGAGTGGACTGCACTCACTGGGTGTTAAAGAGAGAGAGAGCTACAGATAGATGCAAAGACAGAGGGAGAGAGGGCTATAGACAGAAGGAAGGATAAAGGGAGAGAGGGCTGTTGACAGAAAGTGCAGACTGAGTGCAGTCTCAATGCCAGAGTGGTGTGTGTGTACATTTAGTTCTTTGTGCAAGCCCAGAATTCACACACTACCCTGTAAGCTGATCCACACAGTGGGTTATACCTGGGTGGGGGTTGCGCTCCATAGAAATGTAGCACACAGGAGCACTGCAATTCTCTCATTTACGTTTTTCTGTATCATCCTTGTGTAGTCTGTCCGTGTGTATGTCTGTCTGTGTGTATGTCTGTCTGAAGTGTTGTAGTACGACAATGTGTGCCCTGAATACTCGCAAGAGGGAATGTGGAAAGGGAGGAACGTCACACCATCAAACGGTTCCTGAACTTTCAAATCTCATACTCACTCACATTCACCCAGTCACCGACTCACTTTCACTCACTGAATCACTCCCTCACACTGTCACCAACTCACTTTCACTTTAACCTACTGATTCATTGACAAAAAAAATTATTCACTCCCACACTGATTCATTTAGAACTGATTCTTTCGCAAAGATTCAATCTTTGCTATCACTCTTAGCTATCCCCACCATTCAAAATTCATTCCCACAGCCCTGCCCAAGGAGGGAGTGATTCAGTCCACAGATTTCTTTCACATCCTTGGCAGTGGTTATACTAGTGGGCAATCCCAAATTGACATAGGACAATGCAAAGAAACCATGGGAATAATTGTTCAAACTTAAAGATTGACCTCCCCCATATTGCCACTAGCTCACACACCCTTTCAGCCTCACAAATGAACTCACTGTCTCTGTTTCAGTCATCTTTATTTTCATCCACAGCTGCTCGTACCATGGTGTACAAACACACAATATGCACTAAAGTACAAACACCTCCACACACATACACACACATTCTCTCTCTCTCTCTCTCTCTCTCTCACACACACACACACACACACACACACAACATGTATGGCAATAAGGAAAGGCAGGAGCGTGTTTTTAACGGTCATATGAGTGATTCTATGTTGTCTGAATTATGAAGTCAGGGGCCCTGTCCTCATAATCCCAAAGGTCCTCATAATGTTCAGGTTTATTGGCCTCATAATGCTATAAAACCTGTGCGCTCACACACACACACACACACACACATTCATACACACACAGACATGAAAACATTCACGCACACACACCATGTGTCCATTTCCGTTAACCCATCCCACCATGAGGATACGTCCCTATCATGAACAACAGAAACACAGCACTGAAATCATAATTTATTGTCTGTACAACTTGTATGTGAAAAATTATTTATTACGATTATTTTGTATGATAATTATTATTTAACGGGAAATACCAATTGTGCAGAACGTTTCATTTTCTAAAGGAAATAATGTTTTTACAGTGTCTGTTGAATATATGTATATAAATATATATTTAAATATGTGTATATTTTATGAATGTGTCTTGGATGTGTTTGCACTTCAGTATTGCACAGCAGCTATTTTGTGGATAGTCTGCTATTTACATCAAAATTAACCTGTCCCATTAACCTGCTCACTCCCATTCACTCTCATTAATCTGTCCCATAAACCTGCTCACTCCCATTCACTCTCATTAAACTGTCCCATCCATAAACCTGCTCACTCTCATTCACTCTCATTAATCTGTCCCATAAACCTGCTCACTCTCATTCACTCTCATTAATCTGTTCCATAAACCTGCTCACTCTCATTCACTCTCATTAATCTGTTCCATAAACCTGCTCACTCTCATTCACTCTCATTAATCTGTTCCATAAACCTGCTCACTCCCATTCACTCTCATTAATCTGTTCCATAAACCTGCTCACTCTCATTCATCCAGTCCATATCCTTTTAGGCTCTCTCTCTCTGTCGCTCTCTCTCTGTCTCTCTCTCTCTCCCTCTCTCGAATCTTGGAAGACATTCAAGGTCTTGCTCATGTTCAGGAGATCCAATTTCAAAGGCTTATTGCACTTTTGCACCTCTCTCTCTCTCTCTCTCTCTCTCTCTCGGAGTTACATGAGCTCGTTATTTCTACAGCAGGATACAACACAAGGACGCTGTAAAATGTGTTAAAGCTCCTTCAAATAATATGGAAATCTCACCTGTGCCTTTCTCATTATGATGATATCTTTACAGCACCAGTTGATTGTAGCAAATAATCAATTTAATAAAATAAACACCATCCACATTTCAATCAATCAGTCCAGTTCCCTGAGGTTTCGTTATCAAAGGGTTTCAATAAACATAATGCTTTTTTCCTTCATACCTGTACATACAAAGAAATTGATAAGCATTAGTTCTTATTGCTGTTAGTATTATGTTTAACAGACACCTACCGCTACCTATACTGGTTACTGGTGTTGCATTATTAACAAGGCCATTGCCAGGGAAACTTGCATAGTGCTGAATAAAACAAAAAGATGCCAGTGGGGTGGACAGTTTGGACAGTCAATGCCAATGGACAGTTTTACTCATTCAAGATTTGCCGGTGGGGTAAGACTATTTTACTTGTCAAGCTTTTTTTAAGTCAAAAGGTATAGCGAGTTTTCTACTTCAGAGAAAGAAATGTGTTCGTAAGTCTCATTACAAGACTAAAACATTTGACAGATGTTTTTTCCAGTGCATTGTGCATACAATGAATTCATATACCCGGACAGTTCTGAAGTGACCATAAAGGGCATGAGAATGGGACCAGGCCTGAGGTCTCAACCATCCACCTCCCTCCCTACCACAGCAATGAAGTACAATACCAATTTCGACCTTTAGTACTTTCAAAACCATTTAGCAGACACAAAACCCATAACATGACCAATCATTGGTCATGGAATTGTATTTTGCACCAATCATTGGCTGGGTTATTAGTTTTCCCTTATTAGGCGTTAAGTTCAGTCAATAAGAATTACAATTCTGTTCTATTATTTTAGCGTTTGCCAACACAGAGATCACACTTAAGTTATGTTGTTAAACTGGAACCAGACTGCAGCTGCTGCTCTAGAGCTAAGCCCTGAGAAACTACGGAGAGCGGGAGATGACCGAAAACCACACGAGACGTGCCACAGCGGTGCCTTCAGATCAGCTTAGCTAGCACGCCAAAGAAGCACGAGGCCCATGGTTAAAGTAGGATCCGCAGAACGGTAAAGCAGTGATTTGTGGTTTGTGTGGTGTCATCTGGTTTTTCTTACAACAGAAGCAGGCATCAATAATCATTTCTCTGGCTGGAAATGGTTAATGAAGCTGCACTCAATCAAGGCAGCAACAAAACCATATACAGCCTGGAACTGACATAAAACCATAGGAGGCTGTAGCACAGGGATTAATAAATCATGGTTTGCGATAGTTTTCCACCCTTCCTTTACCTGAGAGTCAGGAGTGAAGACTGGCCTGATAGTGGGTAATTAACTGTTCAGTTAATTACCCACGGGAAATAAAAACCAGCGATGGATTAGAATTCAAGGCCCAGATTTGATGATCCCTGCTTTAGTGCATGATGGTGGACAATAAACTATATAATAATACAACATACAATACTATTTGATGCTACCGTGCACTAGAATATACTACACTACATTAAAACACACTACATGACAAATTACACAACACTAAACAACAACAATACCTGAACATGATACACTACATGACATTATTACAGTGAATTACACAAAAAGTGTTTTGATATGAACACATCCTTTTTAGTGGGTCCAGAGTGAAACTCCTTAAGCAGCATATAGGAAGAAACCTTGGGAAGGACCAGACTCAATAGGAGGAGCCCACTCATGGTGTAGGTCCATGGCGACCAACATGTTCCAGTCACATGCTTTAGGAGTTCACCTGAAGACTTCTACTGCTTTCAGCTCCCAGTCAGGCAAAAAGATTGAGGTTTGCTCTTTTTTTACCACAGAAGTCCACATGGGGGCTTACGTCATAATATCGCTTTCTGCAAGCAGCCTTGACAACTTTGTTTACTTATAATAATATTTACCTATAGTAATATAACTATATCCTTTTTTTGTCCCAGGCCTGAGGATTTCACCCAGCGGTGGTTGCAATCCCCCCTGTGGTCCAATCATATAGCGGCATGTTTACAGAAGTAATTCAAGTGAAATGTTCAAATTAAAGCTGTAGTATCGCCCTGCGTTGGACATACAGGGTCAGTTTGAACCACTGCTGAACACCTGTGATCATAAATCACTTTTGTGGTACGCCATGATCACCTCTCCTTGCCCTTTAACAGTGTTCCCACTGTTCTCAGTCTGTTCCACAAGCAGGTCCTCGAAACTTCCATACCAAATGTGAGCCTGCAGCGCCCCCTGGTGAGTGTTGTGTTGGCTTATAGAGAATGGCCCAGTGGTCTATGAACTTGTGTTAAAATCATTGTCCCAGGCCCGGTATTAACATCATAACATAGTTTGTGATCAGTATTACAATATAATTCTCATGACTGGTCTACATACTGTAATACATACAATGGCAGCCAGGCAAATTAAAATCTTGGATGAATTGTGAGGTCCATTAAATGTTTAATAGGCTAACAATCTAAATGGTAAATGGTAATATAGCGCCTTTATCCAAAGCACTGTACAATTGATGCTTCTCATTCACCCATTCATACACACACTCACACACCAACGGTGATTGGCTGCCATGCAAGGCACCGACCAGCTCGTCAGGAGCATTTAGGGGTTAGGTGTCTTGCTCAGGGACACTTCGACACAGCCCGGGCGGGGGATTGAACGGGCAACCCTCCGACTGCCAGACGACTGCTCTTACTGCCTGAGCCATGTCACTCCCTAATCAATCTAGCACAATACCCAGCCCATGGTACTTTCCTTCTCTCAGTGAAGCCTGGAAGGCAACAACTTTTATAACTACAACACGCGATACTCTGTGGTTGGCTGAGCTGAACCTGCTGCCTTCCAGGCCTTACTGAGGGAAGGAAAGTACCTTGGGCCTCTACCCATGAGCCCCTCCCCCATCTCAGAACAGCAAAAAGAGCCAGAAAAAGTGGGTTCAGGGCTGATGGGCCCAGTCCTATATGTTGCCTTTATTATATCTGTATGTATATGATATGGGGCGACATGGCTCAGGCAGTAAGAGCAGTCGTCTGTCAGTCGGAGGGTTGCCGGTTCGATCCCCCGCCCGGGCTGTGTCGAAGTGTCCCTGAGCAAGACACCTAACCCCCAAATGCTCCTGACGAGCTTGTTTGGCGCCTTGCATGGCAGCCAATCGCAGTTGGTGTGTGAGTGTGTGTATGAATGGGTGAATGAGAAGCATCAATTGTACAGTGCTTTTTTCAATTGCAAGGCGCTATATAAATGCCAACCATTTACCATTTGATATAACACTTTATACTGTATCAATTCACAGCAGGCTTCTGGATGTGGCTGGAAATATAACAGATAGGGCGTGTGCGCCATCTTGTGGTCACACATATCACTACAACAAAGCTGATTTTCTTTGCCTTTGCTCTTAAGGTCGTTTCTAGTCCTTTACTCTGGGTAAGGAGGGTACAAAAGAGTTCTCAAGACAATAGTGAAACAATGGTATTCAAACAAAAAAATCTGCAGTTATGTCTCATTTATCTGCACCACATTTCAATCTGCCATTGCATTATGAAACTGTCCAGACCAATAATTCATAAATAGCATATATACTTTCATTTTCTCGACCATAAAATGTGCCTGCTAAATTACTAAGTAGTTATCAATCATTGGAAACACCTTACAGTGTATTTATCACATATCACAAACGTCACCTCAAAAGAACTTTTAATATAATATGAAAAGCACTTTATTAGTCAGGGTTGTTGTTATTGTTGTTGTTGTTGTTGTTGTTGCTGCTGCTGCAGCTGCTGTTGTGAGGAAAACTATACAACTACTCTTCATCCCTGCAAAATTATATTAAACGTTAAACCCCTTGTTTTTGATATCACATTAAGGAATGAAAATAAGAAAACAAATATGTATTGCGAATCAAACCCAAACTTCAATCTTCTGTTTGTAAAATGATGCTAAAAAAAAACTAAGATGCGTTTAACTATACCGGGAACGGGAACCCAAAGTTGTAGTGGATTCAGAGGTGAGAACTAAAGAAAGTGAGAGGCACCTCTGCCCCAACACGGCTGTTATCAATTATATTATTACGTCTTATCTCTATTTGTGTTTATCAAAAGTATTACTTTAATGTCCTTGTCAGTCAATTGCCACGGAAGATTTAATCATCACCGTAAAACCGATGAGTAGGCTATGATTTGTACGACGTCAGATATATTTGCGTATGAAACAAGATGTCCATGCCAGTAACGTGGTTCGGATTTCACGTCGTCACTCTGAGTACTTACGGTACCAGTCAAAAAACGTCTGAAGGATACGGGAAGGGTGGGGGGGCGGTTGGCCATTGTTAGGGTCCATTCTGTAAACGGAGAGAAGATTGTGCCTGGAACACTGTTCCACCTTAAGACCTGCTTCTCTTTCATTTCCCCGGCTGTAGCCCCCTATTCCTCACTGAAACCAGGGTAAACGCCACGGAGAAGGCTATGCTACGGCCGTGTGGCAGAAGACTGAGCCAGCAGATTCCCCCTGCCTCTTTCTGCTGCTTATCCGTCCTGACACTCTGTTCCCCAATATCATACCCTCATACATTTTAGTGGCTGATATTCCTTTTCAAATATGCCGCTAAATAGAGTTGGACTGCTCAGAAGTGTATTGTAGCCTAATAGATGAAATGCGCACGTGAATCACTGTTGGACAAAAGTTGGAAGAAAGAAATAAGCCCGTCTTACTTGCGGGACAAAAAAGGTTTTATCGGCCAAGAGCGTCCCCCTCCCCTATACTATGATTGATTATTATGGCTGAGTTCCAGGGTTCTGCGTTTTCGTAGCGGATTCTGTGGATCCTGCTTTTACGATGGGCCTACGAGATTTCGCCTCTGTTAGATCAAAGGGTCTCCAGGAAAGGGGTGGTCCCGCGCTAAGGGATAAATAGCGAGCCGGGGACAGGGCTGACTTTAAGGGAACAGGAGAGGAGAAACTCAGAAGGGCAGTGGAAGAACTGCCACGAAATCACAGGGAACAGCACATAACTGCAGCAGAAACTGCAGAGTTAGATTTAAGAACCCAAATTATCCGAGGACTAGGATTGGAATATTTTTTAAAGTTACTGTTTAACTGTATTACTTTAAGAGACTGAACATAACAAACTTATTTGTTCTGGAAAGTAATATTGATATCAATTAAAGATCAAACTCCAACCGGCGAGAATCGAACGGGTTTTTCACTGGATATTTAATTTTCTTTTTTCAATTGAATTTTTAAAATTATAATTTGTATTTTTGCAGCAAACGGTTGCAAGCGACTTGTTTGTGCATTGCGTCTACACAGACATTCCGGTTTTACATTTTCTCTTTTGCCTTGAGGATTTGGCAGGGATATGATGTCCTTCTTGCGCGTCTCCCTGGGTTTGGTGGCGGCTCTGTGCGTGAGTGCGGCTCCCGGTGCATGGGAGGAGAGTACAGTGGTGCCAGTAAAACTCGACTCACTCCAGGCGGCGGGCGAGACCGAACAGTGGAGGACTCTTAGTCCCGAGGAGCGAGAAAAAGAGACAGAAAAGCGGGTCTTCCAATTAGATGTCTTTGGCAAACGTATGATTTTGGACCTGGAGCCTGATCACACATTCCTTGCTCCAGGGTTCGTATTCCAAGTGGTGGGGCAAACCGGAACTCGTGAAGATGAAGCGCAACGTGAATCTGACAGCGCAGCGGCTCAGTGCTTCTTCTCGGGCTCGGTTAACGGGGAGGCCGACTCTGCGGCCGCAATCAACCTGTGCCATGGACTGAAGGGCGGTTTCTACATCCGTGGTGAAGAGTATTTCATCCAGCCAGTCAATGCCACCGACGTGCAGCCTTCAGAAAGCGACCTCCACCTCATCCGCAGGAGGATTCGAGGATCACTATCCGAGGAGGGTAGCTCCAAGTGCGGGGTCAACGAGGAAGAGGAAAGGGTACCGGAGAGCTCCGATAGAGAAACGAATAAGGGTGACACAACCTATGAGCAGACAGGTTGGTTTATTGATACCTACGACTTTTCTGTTGAGTGTCAAATCAGAATGGCAGGTTTAAGTGTGTAGGTTAGGGTAATTACAATAATCTTTATGTCTTTAAGTTAATACAGCGTAATTTTTCTAAAGATGCTATCGTATTCTAATGCAAAATGCACGAGCGCTATTTGCTTATTGGCCACAATTAGCACTACTGCGTTTTGCCTAACATTGGTTTAATACATGTTGCTCACTGTAAGCGAATACATCTTGAAACTTTGAAGGACTTAATGCTTGAAATCGCTTTTTTATATAATCACCCACAATAAATTCAGTAAAATCCTATAATTAGGCTATATATCACTGAAATTATGTGGAGCTGGGGGTATTAGATATATGTAGCCGGAGTGCAGCAGGCTCGCGCTGACTGACGCGTAATGGGACTAGTTCTGAAACTGCTTGAATAAAGAGGTAGGGGGAGGGAGCCAAAGACGGATGGGAGGGGGAACTGGGGGCGTGAGAGAGGGAGGTTTAGGATTGTGAGACGCGTAAACTCGCCTCTTGGTACCGCATGCTGCGTAGACTAGCACTGCCTGGCCCGGCAGACATTTTCTAAAACTGGGTCCCTGAGTTTCTTCCCCTCTTATTCTTTGAAAGGTCAGTTGAGGAATGTAGAATTTAAGTAGGCGGAGTCACGGTGGTGTGAACGCTGACTCACTCCAGGAGGAGCCAAGCCGTCTTTACCAAGCTTTCATTGGCATTTTTTTCCTCAGAACGGCTGCATGTGCTCCGTGGTTAGTCTCAACAATGCTTCTACTGAATGTTCATTACAAAGTAATGAGTCACATCTGTCTCTCAGGGCACATTTGTTTCATTTGCAGAATGGTTATTCAGCAAGTAACCTTATGAGTCTCTTGTGTAGATTAATTTGTCACTCCCTCCACTCAAAGCATGTACCCTTTCACTTTTTCTGTGATGTAAACTAATTACGGCATGGGTCAAGAAATCTGGCTCTTGAATCCAGCCCTGGTTTTCTTTTCTCCCGGGTAATTAACTGAACAATTAGTGCTACTGATCGGCCAGACTGTCTTCACACCTGACTCCCAAGCAAAGGGAGGCTGGAAAACCAGCGTGTCTCCTCCCTGGAGGACCATGATTTGATTAACTTAACCAGGGCCTGATGTGTTGAAGAGGCCTATTGTGAGCGAGAAGGCCCACTGTGTGCTGACCCAATGAGGTGTGACACATCACTCAATCTAACCCCCTCACTCCCTTTCTCCACCCCTGCAGGGCACCACCGGTCCCGGCGTTTTGTGTCCACCCCACGCTTCCTGGAGATCCTGTTGGTGGCCGACCAGTCGATGGCAGAGTTCCACGGCGCGGGGCTGAAGCCCTACCTGCTGACCATCATGGCGGTGGCCTCCCGCCTGTACCGCCACCCCACCATCCACAACTCCATCAGCCTGGCGGTGGTGAAGCTGCTGGTGGTGTACGACGAGCAGCGTGGCCCTGACGTCTCGTCCAACGCCGCCCTGACCCTCAGGAACTTCTGCAGGTGGCAGCGGCAGCACAACCCGCCCAGCGACCGCAACCCTGAGCACTACGACACGGCGGTGCTGTTCACCCGACAGGTACTGCTCTCACACACCTGTACACACACACACACTCACACACACACTCACTCACACACACTCACTCACACACTCACACACACACACACCCACTCACACTCACACACACCGATATACACACACTCACACACACTCACACACACACACACCCACACACACTCACACACACCGATATACACACACTCACACACACACACACACACCCACACACACACTCACACACACACTCACACCCACACACACACACTCACTCACACACACTCATACACTCACTCACACCCACACACACACACACTCACACCCACACACACACACACACACTCACTCACACACACTCACACACTCACACACACACACACTCACACACAGACACAGACACACTCACACACTCACACACACACTCACACCCACACACACACACACACACACACACACACACTCACTCACACACTCACACACACACACACTCACACACACTCACACACACATTCACACACACACACGCACACACACACATACTCGCACGCTCACACACACACACACTCTATTTGTCTCATACTCCTGAGGCAGTAGTCTTGCATAAATGTCTGAGCCAGTCTGTGAGATGCGAGCGGGTGAGGCCTGGGCTGACCTGTGTCCTCTGTGGCCCTGCAGGATCTGTGTGGCGCTCACTCCTGTGATACGCTGGGCATGGCGGACGTGGGCACGGTGTGTGACCCTGAGAGGAGCTGCTCCATCATTGAGGACGACGGCCTGCAGGCCTCCTTCACCGTGGCCCATGAGCTGGGTAAGAGAAACGCTGACCCCCGACACTGCACCGCCACCCACAAGCCCCATAGCGCAAAAAAACCAAAAATAACATCTTATATTGACACTTAAAACCTTACTGTTTTGCTAAATAAGATAAGAATATTGTCAATGAAGTGAGACAGTTTGACTTATTTGGCTATTTGAGTCATTGTATGTCTCATTACAAGACTGAAACACTTGATAAGGCAATTTTTAGCAGTGACCATCTTGTTTTCCTGGAGTGCTGTCATTTAAAAACGTACATTGCACTAAACATTGCGTTGATTCACTGTGGTTATGTACCACAAAGTGTAGGTGGTTCCTTCCTAGCCTGGATGACTTCCCGGTCTGCCTATCTAAATCTGCCCGTCGAATAATTGCTATGCATCACACAGATGGCTGCCCCGCACAATTTCAGTTTGACGCGAATGACCTATTTATTATTAATTAGAGCAGCAGGAACACATTAATCTCCAAGTCCCCTCTTGAGCCCCTATTCCCTATCATACTGATCTCAGCCCCAACCCTCTCGCCGCTGGCCTCTGACCTCCCTGACCTCTGACCTCCCTGACCTCTCACCCCATCTTCCCATAGGTCACGTGTTCAACATGCCCCACGACGACGCCAAGCAGTGCGCCAGCATCAACGGTGCCCACTGGAGCTCCCACATGATGGCGTCTACGCTGTCCAACCTGAACCAGCTGCAGCCCTGGTCCCCCTGCAGTGCCCTGATGGTCACCTCCTTCCTGGACAATGGCCATGGTGAGACCCTGCCTGCTTCTCCTCCTCTTACCTACCTCCAGCACATTGTCATCCTCAACCTCCTCCGTAACCCCCTCTTCCTCCTTTCTACCCCCTCCTTGTCCTCCTGTGCTACAAAATAAATAAGTCAAACTCAACAACTTATTTTAGTCTTACATTTACACTTACTTATTTCTCTTACATTTAGCTAAATAAGACAAAATAAGGTGAGGCAGTTTGACTCATTTCAAGAGTTGCCAATTGGTTAAGAAAATTGAACTTGCCAAGCAAACAGTAACTTAAAGCAAGCCAATAGTTTCTACTAGAGATTAAAAAAATAAGAGTTTGTGTCCCATTGCGGGCGCTTGTTAAGACGGTTGTCCGAGGTGTGAATTTGTGTGGGCTGACCCCTGACCCTGACTCCCCCCTCAGGCCACTGTCTGCTGGACAAGCCCCAGAAGCCCCAGCCGCTGCCCAAGGCCCTGCCGGGTTCGGTGTACGACGCCGACCGCCAGTGTCAGCTGACCTTCGGGGAGGAGTCGCAGCACTGCCCGGACCTCAGCAGCACCTGCTCGGCTCTCTGGTGCACCGTCACCACCTCCGGAGGCCTGCTGGTCTGCCAGACCAAGAACTTCCCCTGGGCCGACGGCACGCCCTGCGGCCGAGACAGCTGGTGCCTGGCCGGGCAGTGCCTGACCAAGAGCGAGGCGGCCAAATACCAGGTCAGTCCCAGCGCCCTCCTGCTTCCAGCTCACGGGCTGGGGATACGCTTCAGATCACTTCAGTTCTACTGTATCGCCCTGAAGACTGCTTTACAGAGAAACGCTGTAAAGCATATATACTGAAAAATATATTGAAGGATAATGGACTTTATTTGTGTAGCACCTTTCATATGTAGCTCAAAGTGCTTTGCACAGTGCAGTGCATTTTTAAAGGATGTAAAATAAAAGAGCAGCTACAAATAAAAATACATAAAATAGCTGAGGAAAACAAAAGAAAAAAATGATGCAAGAAATGATGTCAATGATGCCTATGATATTTCACCGACATGGTCAGTAATGCGTGACTGACAGCTGTTCTCTTCTTCTGTGTTTCAGACGCCTGTGAATGGTGGCTGGGGGACGTGGGGGTCCTGGGGGGACTGCTCACGCACCTGCGGAGGCGGGGTCCAGTACTCCTTCAGGGAATGTGACAACCCCCTGCCCAAGAACGGAGGCAAATACTGCGAGGGCAAGAGGATCCAGTATCGCTCCTGCAACACCCAGGCCTGCCCCGAGACTAATGGTGAGAGTCTGACCCAGAAAACCGTGTGTAAACAGTTCTGCTGTCCAGCGTGTCTACAACAGGCTGGACAGCTGCTGCACATACTGGAACGCAGAGCAGATTTTGCCAGTGTGCGCTGTGCTTGTTTCCAGGCAACAGGTGGGGCGCACAGCCAGTAGGCCTGGCGGTAGTGTGGAGTGACTTGTGCGGTTACCAGTTATAGGATGTTAAAACCAGCTCTGCTCCATCTGGCTTCCTGTGTTCACGGGAGCAACAGCTTTTCTGGCTACGTCAGGGAGCACATGGATTTGGAGACGGATGTCTGACCCGTCTCTCTGTCGCTGTCTCAGGTCTGTCGTTCCGAGAGGAGCAGTGTCTGGCCCACAACCACATCTCCTCCCAGATGTCGTTCGGCACCAGCGACGGGGTGGAATGGGTGCCGAAGTACGCCGGCGTTTCCCCCAAGGACCGCTGCAAGCTGGTGTGCCGCGCCAAAGGAACCGGATACTTCTTTATCCTCAAACCAAAGGTGAGATACCAGGAAGCTCAGAGACAGAATATAAACAGCTTATCTTCCAATTATATCATCTAATTGGGACCGTCACTCTAAAAATATCAGCAGCAATACTGGCTGAGACCGTCATAGTTGTCTCTCAAGTATGACTAAGGTTTTCACGTTGTTCAAGGGAAACTATAATTTAGAAGGGAGACGGTATGAACAAATTTCTTAATAACTGCCAAGCCACTGTAATGTAAGTTCATAAATATGTGATTTGAATTTGAATGCTGATAACTGGTCATTGAAAGGAACAGAGTTCTAGAACACTACTTTGGCATTGTGAAATAAAGCGTTGTTAGATAGCTGCTGTTGAGAGGGTGCTAAGCGTGAGCGTCTCTCTGCAGGTGGAGGATGGGACCCCCTGCAGTCCGGACTCCACCTCGGTGTGTGTCCAGGGTCAGTGTGTGAAGGCCGGCTGTGACCGCGTCATCGGGTCCAGCCGCCGCTTCGATAAATGCGGAGTTTGTGGCGGGAACGGCTCAACGTGCAAGAAGGTGTCTGGGTCTATGGACAGAGCCAGGTGAGTCCCTTCACCATACTCAGTACCTCTGTCATTGTGTGTGTGTGTGTGTGTGTGTGTGTGTGTGTGTGTGTGTGCGTCTCTGAATGTGAGTTTCTGTTTCTGTGAATGTGTGTGAGGGTGTCTGTGTGTCTGTGTGAATGTGCACGTGCGTGTGTGTGTGTGTGTGAATGTAAATATACATGTGTGCGTCTATGTGAGGAGCGTACAGCCTGCAGACACAGTGCACTGACCCTCCTGCTGTCTCTCAGGCCCGGGTACCAGGATGTGGTGACCATCCCGGCCGGAGCCACACACCTGGATGTGAAGCAGCGCGCGGTGGGCGGCTCCAGGCAGGACAACAGCTACCTGGCCATCCGCCGTCAGGACGGGACCTACCTGCTGAACGGGGAGTACAGGCTGACCACCCTGGAGACGGACATCCCCCTGAAGGGGGCGCTGCTGCGCTACAGCGGCTCGGCCGCGGTGCTGGAGCGCATCCGGAGCTTCGCCCCGCTCCCAGAGCCCCTCACCATCCAGGTGCTGTCGGTGGGAGACTCCCCCCGCCCCCGCGTCAAATACAGCTACTTCTCCCCGCGGCCCGCGGCTCGACGGCCCTCCATCAACGCCATCCAGGAGGCCGGGGGTGCGGAGTGGGTCCTGCGGGAGTGGGGGGTCTGCTCGCAGACCTGCGGAGGCGGGGTCCAGCAGCGCTCCGTCGACTGCCTGGACTTCCACGGCCGCCCGTCGTCCGACTGCCCTCCGGAGCTCCGGCCCGCCTCCACCCGGCCCTGCGCCTCCCACCCCTGCCCCGCCTGGCTGCTCGGCGACTGGTCGACCTGCTCCAGGACCTGCGGGCGGGGCTTCCGGAAGCGTCTCCTGAGCTGCGTGGGGCACGATGGGAACGCGGTCACCCCCGAGAACTGCGACCCCAACACCCGGCCCCGGCCCCTGCTGGACCTGTGCACCCTCACCAGCTGTTAGAGCCCTCCGGCCCCAGAGACAGAGCCCCAGGAGCAGGGCACACAGAGCCCCATCCCAGCCGCTCACAGCGGTCTAAGGCCTGGCCACTGTTAGCACCAGCAACGGAGAAAGACTGTTTTGTTTTTTTTTTGCTCTTTTTATCCCACCTTAAGACATTTCCAGAAACCCCCCCAAAAAATTATTTTTCCATATTATAAAAACTCCAGCTGCCTTACATTCCGTCAGAAGGGGAGAACCGTGCCTTTGAGGAGAATGTTTACATGGTGGACGGTGTTTCTAACGCTGCCAGAACCAGTGAACTTCCCCCCCCACGCCCAGGGCTGTCTGTGACAGAGACTAGTGTGGTGACAGGACTCAGAGGCAGTGTGGGACTGAGGGGGGGAGGGGGGGGGTTAATATCTAATATCCTGTGCAAACATGTACGTGGTACAGGGGGCATTGCCCATCTGCCAGGCATTGTGGGCCAGCCATATAGCTGGCACACTGCTCCCACGGGCTCAGCTGACACAGAGGAGGACATTATGCTCTTTGTGCTAAAGCAGGCCAATGGGTGCCAATGCCATGCTTGTGCTTATGTGTGTGTGTGTGTGTGTGTGTGTGTGTGTGTGTGTGTGTGTGTGTGTGTGTGTGTGTGTGTGTGTGTGTGTGTGCACGCATGCATGCAGTCTGTCTGAGCTGGACTGGACAGACGGATATTCTAAATGTTTTGGAATAGGAGGTTTTTTTAAGTGCCATTGGTCTTGCCTGTGTGTGTGTGAGTGTGTGTGTTTGTGTGCGTGCATGTGGGGGGTGTTATTAGTGAGTGGTGAGCAAAGAGGATTATGGGATAAGGAGATATTAAAGTGCCATTGGCCTTGCCAGTCAGAAAGCCCACCCCCTAATATCCACCCATATCTGTAGTACCAGGCTCCACCTGCCTGCTTCCTTCACAAATGTGGATGGAGGGTAGCCAATCAGAGGAGCCCTCAAGTCAAACCCCACCTTGATGATACAGCAGGCTGAAGAAGGTTCCGGAAACCCATCCCCTTCCTGTTACACACTTTCTGTCCATCCCTGGTCCCTCCCCAGCCCACTCATGCTGCTATTCAAACACTCCTGCTTCCTTTTCTTACCCATCTTTCAGTAAAGCCCTCATCTCCTTCTCTCCCAATGAGACATTTCATGGAGATAGTGGTTTTTGCATCAAGGGAGTGCTCTTCATTTACAAAAATTAATCTGTGTGTGTGTGTGTGTGTGTGTGTGTGTGTCTGTGTAATGGAGATTTAGTCAGGGACTCTCCTGCTACTACTTCATAAGTATATTTTTCCTGCCTTCTAAGAAGGTATGTTTTTGAATAGCATTTTTTTTGTACAGAATATCCAAACATTATTTATTTTTGTACAGCCTGTTATATATAATCTTATCACTTTTTTATGATATTGTTATTGATATTATTATTTGAAATAATGGAAGGATGTAGATTGTATAGAGTATTTATACAGTATTATATATGGTTCTAGGGTTATGAATAAACTATCACACTGACTTGTGAACTGTGTTGCCTTGTGTGGTGTCTTGCTGTACTGCTCAGTTCTGATGCAGATCATTATCATAATTATCATTATGAGTTTATGACATAATATCACTGCAAATCAGCACTATATTACTGGGGGCTACCATAAACATATATGCACACACATTTCAATCCACTTACATAGAGAATAACATAACAGTATTACTAAGAACTTTGTAGTCTCAGGCTTCGTATCATCTCCCTCTAATTTGTTTGGGGTGGTGTAATATGCATTCTGAAACACTAGGTGGCATCCTGCTTGCGAATCATAGTTCAGAATGCAGAATCTTATCCAGGACCACTGACAGATTAAACCAGGACTGGGCAAGAACGACATATCTTTATTTTCATTTTAATTATTTAATGAGCCCATGAATTTTCCTGATCTTTGGGGGACTTGTGGGGTACATGTCCGAAACGAGATTTGAACATATCAGACGTCAAATTATAGAACATATAAACATTTGTGTGTTTGACACCTCTCATATTCCAGAGAGAAATGGCTTCTTCAACAGTCACGAATTCGACAAAAAATTTAAATGTTCAGTGTTCAGAGGGCATTAGAGTGAGTGCGGTAGCATTGGTTGGCACTTTCATTCAAAATATAATTTATTTTGCCTCAATATCTCACCAATTTCAAAACCAATCTCAATGCCATTTGCGCAAAAAATAATAAAATAAAAAAAAATCGGTGTGCTGATACCTTGATGGAGAGCAGCCCGATATTAGCGTTAGGGCTAATCAATTTAATTACTTGTCTTTTGAGGCTTTCAGCAAATGCAAAAATGTATTGGTATTAATTTAATTAATTTCTACGTACAGTTGATTAGACTAAGCAGGGGACAATCCCCCTTGGAGCAATTTGGGGGTCTTGCTGCAGGTCTTATTGTGGCTACACCGGGGCTTGAACCACCAACCTTCGGGGTCCCAGTCATGTACCTTAATAAACTGCTATACTTCTGGGTATTCAGGGGAAGTATCGATCCTTGGTCCCCTGTAATTAACACTGTGTATTTTACTGTGTAGGCCTATTTAATGCAGATAATCTCGTCATTTGACTTACTTTGCCAAGATTGCACATTATACAATTTCGTTTTTTTCGTTTAGGAACACCCAGCGAACTCGACTAATTCTGGAAATAATATTTCTGGAAAGATCGTTAAAATATATAGATCTTTGTGTACTTAGCTCATCCATAGAGATGCACGACAAGCTATCTTTGTTTTAATCGTAAAAGGTGTAGCCTACACCTACTAGTTTCCAAAGTGCTTCGTGCGCACGCATGGTCCAGGGACGGTAAAAATAGATCCCTCTGGGGAAAAAACAAGCGCAAAACACTAAGTAAAAAGCAAAAATCTAAAGTAAACATAATGTCTATAAATTGCTGTCTTTACTCAGAATCATGATAATCGTGAGGCAATTCGCTTCAACTTTGGTAATGATATTTAAACGTTCTCTGAAGCAGACAAGAGGAGTCGTGACGGCGGAGGCGGTGTCAGTGTTGTTCCGGAGAGGAAGGAGCGCCCTCAGCTCCAGTACGTCCTCGCCTCTCACTACGGCTGACAGGGTAATTTGAGAAAATAGCGGTAGGGGAGGAGATGAGCTGGAAGAAAAAAAAAAAAAAAAGGAAGGGAGAAAAACAAAGAGGAAGGAGTAAGAGCACAACTCGTTGGCGTCCGGAACACGTGGAGACGGATGAGGAGGTCTATCATACAGCTGGGACCTTGGGGGTTCCAGTAAGCTACTCTTGTGACGGAATTTAATGTTGGCACTAATGCATTAATTTTACGTGTTCTTTCTCTCCGAAAGTTACTTTGTAAGTAATATGACCGTTTTGTAACTTTTGGTGAGAGGGCATGGGAATGGGTTACTTTGAATAATCAATACCGAATGGAGTTTAGAATTTTTGGAAAATAAGAAGAAAATAAAGAGTCGAGTAGATCCGAGAGAGGGCATGGAGAGACCGTGGACGAGGGGCATTAAACCCGGGTGGACTTTGCTGATGCGGCCGCTGCTAATTTTCCTATTTGCTGGTAAGTTACTTCGACGTAGGAACACGTCATATATTAGGACTTCTTGCCTTAAATTGTAGTTTTGTGTTTATTTTTCGGGTGTTTTTCCACTTGTTTGGTTGACATGGTCATTGCGATTTGTGAATAGGCGACAACATGTTCATAATTTATTTAGAGTGGGTTCTGTAACCTAATACGATGTATTGTATATTTCCTGAAAAATATGAGCTGCTATGTTCGCCACCTTCCAAAACTCCTCACGATCTGAAAAGTGTAAAAAGTGTGCTGTTAAAAATGTCCCTTTTTGTGCATTGTACTACATCTTAATTAATCTACCGAGTGTAACGATGGCCGCAGACCATGTTATTTTAAATGTTTTTCAAGGCGAATACCGAATAACCTATTTGTATCGTATTAAAACATGAATCCTCCACTGCCCGTTAACAGAGACACGCTAATGAATTCCAAAACCAGTGGAGGTAGGAAATCATATCACACTACGCTCATAATGAACATTGGCCAAAAAGAATTTGGAAGTGAATCGGTCCTTCCTTATTGCTTGACATGTTTCCATGAAACGTATTTGTATTCGTTTAAGCCAGGATTAGACCCTAGACTGCAGTGGGGTGTGAATTTGCAAGGAGCTGGGGGATTTTAGCCGCTTTGTCTACGCATGTTGGGCTGCGAAAGCCGGAGGCGAGAGAGCTCCAAATGCCCAAAGTGTTCGGACCACCCAGAGAGAAGGAGAGGGGGCAGGGGGAACATCAAACACACACACTCGCAAACAGGAAAGGAGGCGCCACGGGGTACTCTTCTTCACTTTGGGTCTCATACAGATTTTAAACCACAGACTTTCATTTGATCCTAAAAGAGACAGCGTGAGCGCGAGATGCATAAATACCTCCTACTAGAGCAATGAACCTCCCGGGCTGACCATGGACCGGGTCTGCAAGGTTTTCTTGTTTCATTAATTTTTTTGTAGAGTACTGTGCGCAAAGCTTTGACTTGCTATACAAGTTAAAATGGGATTATCAGTAATGCTCCATTACTCCATCTAGTTTCCTTTTTTATTTATATATATATATTTTTTTTAAATAACGCTTTCTAATTGTGAGCTTTGTCACAAATAATTATGGGCTTCAGTTACAGACCACAGCAGAACGCACATGCGCACCCACACACGCACATACACACGCGCACACACAGCTGCTGTCTCTCGGTGCATGGTTATGAGGGGAGTGCGGAGTATCGTTTCAATTCTTACTGCACGTTGCTCATCACATCGTTTCTTTCCCTCACGCTCATGCGTGAGGGAAAGCTTACTAGAACGCTGCTGCGTATGTGCTGTTATTGTAATGCAGTGTGTGTTCTGTTTTATGCGCAGGGCGAGGGGCAGCAGAGTGTGAGGACTGCCTGGAATACTGCTGTGATGGAGAGCCTCCTTTCTGCTGTTCGTACTATGCCTATGTGGGGGATGTGCTCTCGTGAGTCCCACCTAGTAATAACATGCACACACACACACACACACACACACACACACACACACAAACACACACGCGCGCACACACACATCGACAAGACACGCACTCACACACAGTGTGACATTTTGTTGCGGGAGCGGGGGAGGGCTAACCTTTGCCCTTATCCCAGAGGCAGCTGTTCTGCTGCTTTCTTTTGTCTGCTCTGGGCCTAAAACCTGGACAAAATCCCAGAGGCCAGGTTTATTTATCCCGGGCCAAAATATTTACAGAGGTTCAACCGGAACGTACAAGGGCAGTGCTGACTCGAACAGAAGGACTCTAACAGAGGGAGCCGTCACCCTCCCCCAGAGTGAAATCAGGACTACAGCACGCTCCTTCTCTGAATTAGGGCCTCAGAACTCAACAAGCTAATTATGTGTCTTGTTTGGTGTTGTGCTGTGTGGCTGTAATGGCTTTTGTTCTCTCCTCACTTTGGGCTAACGGGTAACATTAGCACATATTGGCAAGCACAGCACTTGGCAGACTGATCTGAGCAGCACTATAGAACCCAGTCCTTCGTTCAATATTGTATTTAATTTGCGTGCTTAAATACACTGCCTCAATCACTGTACGACAGGGTACCACCCTATGAATCTTGTCTGTCATTAGCAGAGAGCAGGAACACAAATATACATGCGCACAAACTCACTCTCACACACACATACACAAACGGAAACAAACGCTCCCTCACACTAATCATGCACAGTTGTCCCATGTAGACAGATTGCAAATTGAATGTTTGGACAAACCTCCTTGTGTGATCAGGTGCGAGTAAACAGCAGTTGTTTCCCCTGGTCCCCTGTCAAAGCAGGGTCCTCCCAGAGCAGTGCTCCCACTGCAGATAGGAGAAGTGTGTTGACTCAGCTGCGCTGTGCTTTCAGAATGAGTAGATTGGACACCATTGAAAGTAATGTATTATTATACCATATTGAGCTGGGTGGCCATGTTGGGCGCTGTTGCAGTTGAAACCTGAAACTGTAAGTTTAATTCCTTTATGTGGGGAATAAAATAGACTATTCTTTGTATTCATGCTTTCAGGTCCCTCTGTTTGACAGAAATAACAGACTTCCTTAGTAAATCCAATCAGCATGTTCTCAGAGGAAATGGCTCTAACTCATGCAAAAAACCTTATCTGTCCTCAAAAAAGTATAAACACACCCCTATGTTTTTGATTGAATATGCTGATTCGGTGTGACATGTCCGAGCAAAGAATATGCAAACCTTTGCTCTGTGCTGACTGTATGCATCAGGTATCTTCATCTCTCTTATTTGTACATTTTTAAGGTAGCATTTAGTCATTGTATACATTTTTTATTCTTGTGTTTGTGTTCCAGGGGCACAGCGATAT
The DNA here is from genome assembly GCF_963514075.1 of Conger conger. Classification (NCBI taxonomy): domain Eukaryota; kingdom Metazoa; phylum Chordata; class Actinopteri; order Anguilliformes; family Congridae; genus Conger; species Conger conger. Next base: position 24,714,558 of record NC_083776.1, read on the forward strand.
CAGGAATCGTGTTTGGGGTGGTGTTCCTGATGGGCGCCGTGGCGGCTGTTTTCCTGTGTGTGTGCATGTGTGTGAAGAACGGACGGGGGGCACGGGTGGGGGTGTTCGGAACCTCCCACATCAACACTGTGTGTAACGGATACCCAGGTAACAACCCAGCCACCTCCTGGGACAGTGGAACCTGTTTCTGATCTGCCAAGACATGGGCATTCTGGCCTGTTTGAGCCATTAGAAATGACAAACTTATGGGGGAGGGCTCATGGAAAGTGTTACTTAAAAATCTTTCATTCAAATTGTCGAGGAAAGGACCACTGTGATAAGGCACTCTTTATTACATACAGCATGGAGAGAATTCACAACACATCAGCATGTGCATTCTCTGAAACAAAACAGCAAGCTGTCTGATAGACAGTTTGTACTCTGTGTTTTATGTCAAAACTATACACTTGGCACATTATACTGTATATTGTTCCAGTCATGTACGTATTCTTCTTGTTCCTGCTTAATCAACTCTTAAGCAAAACATCTTTATCATACGGCTGGGCAAAACAACTATCTGACTGCTGACGAACAAACAAGCATGTACAGAGGGCTCCAGAATTATTGGCACCCATGATAAATATACTGTAAACTAACATATAATAACAGGCTTTATTTTCCAACATGTGTAATGTTGTGTGCTTTATTAATGAGTCAATGGAATCAAGTCTTACATTAAAAAAAAAAAAAAAGTACTTCCCCAAGTTAATAAAGATTATCAGATGGTTGTCATCTGATAAAGATGACAACCATATGTCTTTTACTTTAATTTGAAATAAGGTTAGAGAAGACTGTTCCTCTTTGCAGAACTTATCAGAATCATTGATATCCTCGTGTTTGCGGTTATAGACCCCCCCTCTTCAGTTCAGACCACAGGTTTTTCATGGGATTTACGTCTGGAGACTGAGATGTATTGTACGGGTTTACAATGGTTATATTTCCTCTCTCTCCCTTCTCTAGGCCCTCCCCCACCCTACAACTATGACTATGAGATGAACCCCCATGACATCCTGCCCCCTCCCTACACCCCCACCCCACCGAGGACTGCTGACTACTCCCCTCCTCCACCTTACCCGGGCTCTACCCGCAAATAGCCCTGTTTAGCCTGGCTGGTCCCTGAAGTAGCCCTGTTTGGCCTGGCTGGTCCCTGAAGTAGCCCAGCTTAGCCTGGCTGGTCCATGAAGTAGCCCAGCTTAGCCTGGCTGGCTGGACTGAGGTCACTGCAGACCGCCTGACACTCACAGCCCACCCCAGCGGCCCCGTTCGGCCCCTGTCCTGGGGGGAGTGCCGCCCCCTGCCTGCGACATGTGTCCCAGTGCGTCAGCAGTGCGGCTCTGTGACCCGGCTCTCTGTCTGCCGCCTCCCACACAATGCCTGGGCTATTTATTTATTCATATCATTATTTATTCACTCCTGTCCCTGCTGTAGTGTGAGCAGAGAAAATGTATAATGTATTATAATTATGATGACGGCGATGGTCGCGGTAGCCGTGCGTTTGAATGGGAATGGACCGGAAGCTGAGGTGAAGAAACGGAGGTTGTGTTTCCTCTCCTGCACCGGAGATGACAAACTGATTTCAGTTACAGGTACGGGTGCCCAAGGAGACTGTGGACAAATCCTCCAGCCAAATGCATCACTTCCTGTGGCACCTTATTTCTGTGGTCATCTTGCACTTCCACATTATTTGCTGCTAGGAAAGAACTGTGATATTATCAGAGAGAGGCATCCCTGTCTGGCAGTCTGTAATGAGCTATAGCTGAAGGCAAGTGTCTCTCTCCTGACAAATAGGCCGATGTAACAGGCAGCTTTGTGTAGAGGATTTAATGTACTGAGACCACCTGGAAACTTTTTTAGTTTTTTTTATACTGTTTTCTTATCTGGACTCCGAAGAGGTTGAGATGTTCTCGATCGGCATATTTAAGTGTAAGAGTATTGTTGTATTATTGTTTATAAAATGTTTTGTATGCATCATGAGGAATAAAGTGGCTTTGTCTTGTGACGCCTTAGTGTTCTGTTTTATGTGACTTGATGTAAAGTGTGCTACATGTGGACAGGTGTGGTAATTCAGAATATCTTTGAATCTGTAACGCTTGAATGGCTGACTTTATTATTCTTTTGAACCTGAAAGGACGAGCAGCAGCAGTGAGTTCTGCTGTGAATCATACAGCTGAAGAAAATTTTGACTTCGAGAGAATTTAAGCTTGTAATCAGTGGATTTGAGAACATATGGATAGGGTAAATCCCTGTAGTGCTTTCCATTTAAATTGGCTTATTAAATGTTTCAATTACAGTTTTGACATTAGGGGTAAAATGTAACGTAATCTCATTCAATTTCCAAAGCAGTGCACTTCCGTTTGAAGTAATATGCCTCTGTCGTGTCAATTATGCACTTCAAACTTGAAATACCCAGAGAATATGGTAATTATACCAGTTGAAGTCGGTCGCTGCATGCCGTCATTGACCACTAGGTGGCAGCAGGTACACATACCTAAAGTCCTACTTTACTTCAGACCTCACTCCTCTATTGCCGTAGCTGATCGTTAAAAATGATATACCATAATTTAAATGTTGTGATCTGTCGCCTATGTTACAATTTTATTTTTCATACTTAATTTTCATTTTTTATTTTCTTCAATAATTGATGTGCTATCAGTGCTATCATATGCCGAACAGTCCTACAGTACCTCGTGCATTGGAGATTATCCAGGATATGGGAGCGCTATAAATAAGATTAACCTATGTATTCTTGAAACGTACCGGCAATTATTAGAATGTTGTTTAAGCATAGCATTCTACCACCACCACCACCACCACCACCCTGGGCCCCCAGCCCCCTCCGCCCCCTCCCTTCTCCCAGTTCCATTCTCTCGCTGTCCGGTCAGGTGACTGGCGCTCGCGCAGCTGTGCAGGCTCTTTATCCCTCTCCATCACACGCACCCTGAGCACTGAGATAGAGGCTGACAGACACAGCGGATATAGAGAACAAAACCGACGAACAGCGCATTGGCCACGCAACAACAGAGGATACGGCATGGGGGACCGTAAGGCTTTATTGCTGTTGATCGTGGCGACCTCGGCACTGGCCACTGAGGTAAGAAAGCTAGGAGAGAAATTGTCCAAAGAGCACTCCTGAGCCACCAATATGCTGTTCTTCCATCTTTTCCGCTGCTGTTGTGGAATCGTTCGGGCGATCCCAATCCGTAGATGATCGTGAACAGAACGCGTAACCGGCAGCAAATTGTTTCTGAGCGTAATAAGTTATAAGTTAAAATAAATATAACTGGGATATATAATAATGCTACCTGAGGGCCAATACTATTTATTCTACTTTCCCCATGCTTATCTGCTATATTTATGTATGTTCTGCCGAAACATATGTGTGTTCTGTTACAATGATTACTATTGTATTGTGGATATGTTTGTTTTTTTGCTGATTGAAAATAACCTCGAGAATTAGTTTTTAAAAGAGTGGCATGTGACTCTGTTTGTTTGCTATTGAAAATAATGTTCTTAACTGGAAGGGGCTTCTCGTAGCAGATAATTGAATTTGATTATATCGTGTTGTCCGCATTACACTGTTGATATTACCTTTTGAGGCACAGGGGGGAAACTAAACTCATACTGCCTACATAGTGAATGCATCAGTGCGCGAGTATTGCTGGCTCTTCGTGAAATTGCTGATCTGGGTGTTTATAGGGGTGTGCTTGTTTTCTAGAACATGGACAGGTTTCCATTATGGTCTCACCGGTCTTTAATGCAGTGAATCAAATATGTGACTACAAAGCATCGTATAGACGTTTTTGTAATTTGATAACTGCAATGGCTCGGCCTACTTCACAACGAGGTATCAATTGGGCTTAAACGGGCGACAGTATAAATTTGACTGCAATGCAAATGTGCGTTGTTTGCAATTGCCCAGCTAGATGTGAGCTTAAATACTGCACGTTAGCTGTGCAGAGAAAAAAATATAGCAACATAGCCTACAGCTGGTTGATCCCACTGCAGAGACTGATAAAGCTGTCTTTCGCGTTCAGTCGATTTCTAGGTAGTGTTTTGTTAGAATTTGGGCGTGTTTGAAAATGGTTAAAAGTAGCATATTTGCTCATTTTTGTTCACATATTTTAAATGGTCACATTTCAACATGGTCCGTACAAACGAAATGGTTAATGGGGAAATGAAAACGCGTACATTTCGCGTCTTCATACGGACATTTAAAGGTTCGGCTGCTCGTCGAGCTGTTCAATTTGGAGTAAAAAAGAGGATGTAGCGAGACATAAGTAAGATGGCGGCGGTGCACTGCAGTATTCCAGTAACACAACAAGACTCTGGAGCGAAGGAGGGCAGCTTCCCACGAGCCCCCAAGCCAAAAGCGCATAGATACGTTTACGTCTGACACAATATAAGTAATCTGGGTTTTCTTTTTAGCTAACTTGCGCATTCACATCCTGAGTGAGGTGACGATTGTGACAATGATATTATTCAGCACTGCGTTATGGAAAAGAAAATCCGCGTTATCAGCTGTTTCATCTTTGCGTTTTGGAGTATACATATCAATCTTTTCTGCAACATTGGTGTGGTGGTGTTAAAATGGGAACGGTGTGTTATCACGCACTTACAATAGAAGGCGTAGCTAACCACAACCGCCTTAGCGGTCAATGATCATTACAGAGGATGTTATTCGTGTGATGTTTTAGCCTGAGGCAGACGGTGGATATCCATATCTGCCCAGAAGCAGTTAACATTACGTTTCTCTTCTATCCACGTAACATAGGGTGTTATTGTATGTTGAACCTGAAGATTCCTTCTGCAAATAAAGCCGATGCCTTATCCGTGTAAATAAACCTTAACTGCTTTAAAACCAAGGATTTGGGGATGGTGTTGTATAATTTCTTGCAAGATTGCATGTTAATGGAGTGGACATTACTTTATACCCACATCTTTTTTATATATATTTTGTCCTTGGATACAGTAAAATGTTGCCTTCGTTCCTAGAAAAGATGTGCACCCTAATGGAGGTGAAAACAGTGGAATTCAAACTCGAAGTGAACCATCTTTCAGCCTCAGATATTTGCAGTTGCCTTACACACTCACACAATGCAATCCATTTACACACACACACACACACACACACACACACACACACACACACACACACACACACACACACACACACTCACTCACAATCCACTTTTCAGTTTTACGTACTGGTTGTCAGGTTGGTTCTGAATAATTGGAACATTTATTCTTCTTATTTATTTGCCTTTTTAACCATACAATCATGCTGATGGTTGGAATTTTACAAAGGCAGTCTAGCCTAGAGGGCAGCACAATACATGCATACAATGGTTACAAATGAAAACTGGCACAATGTAAACAAATAATGGCAGTGGTATTACTTTACCTTCCTGCATTGCTTTCTGGATTCTGATTTAAATTCCTCAACGAAATGAAGCACTCATGGGTTCCCAGTACCTGGAAGTGGAAAAACCACCCTGCCTAAGTTCTCTTGTTACTTGGTTAAATGTAAAAGGTTATAATACAATGTGGCATTGTTGACTCCGGTGCAGAGGTAGTAGTGTCTTACTTAGATTTCTAAGCCATTTCTCCTGTTTGGAGACATCTAGCTTGTTCTGTTTTTATGTCTGTTAGAAATGATCCATCGAAAGCACTGCTTTCTCAGAAAAGGGTTATGTTGTTTGTTGGAATGTAAGGAATGTATTGCATTTCTGTTTTAAAAAAGAAAGAAAAACGGCTTAAAGAAAGACATTCTTTTCCCTGGGGTGTGACGCTGGTGGTGACTACAGCCATAACAGGTGTGGCTGTGACGGCACAGTGTGGGGCATTCTGCAGTCTGTTACCGGGCAGGGGAGGGAGGTGCAGATGTCAGTAGTCTGTCAGTGGGTGAGCGGTGTCTGCTTATCTCCTCTGTCCATGCAGTCCTGCACCTGTTACCATGACAACCTTGTCACCGCTTAGCCACTGTGTCCAGTGGATCATTTAATAAATACCTTGCAGTGTTGTGTGCGTGTGTGTGTGGTGTATTGCAGTTTCCTTTGGTTGTGGTGAAGCCTTATGTGGTTTGTGGTCACTGAAGGAAGGGTAAGGTTAACTGTAATCTCTATTTGACGGTCTAATGCAGGAATACTCAAATTTGTATGCCTGCAATACTATTGCTTTTCTTTTCTATCCGATAGTTAATTCATCGATTAATGCATGTAATTGACAAGGGATCTAATCCTGATTAGAGGGGAGGAGTGGGAACCACTGGCATTGTGGGTTAGATTTGAGTATCATTGGTCTAACACAGCAGTGTCAAACAGGATGTTGCAAGTGTCTGCAGGTCTCTTCCATTTTTTTTCTAATGGGCTGCCAACAAAGGCCTTGAGAACAAGGTGTATGGATTCTTTACCCAATTAATGACCTGGGCCTAAATTAACAACTGGTGTCGAACACCCCAAAAACTACTAGACACCGTGGCTGTCCAGGACTGAAGTTTAACGCCTGTGATGTAACATTTTTGGGTCCAGGCTGGTTCTCTGGCAGGGGTGAGGCTTAGTGTTGAACTTAGGGTCTGAGCTAGAGGTAGAGTTTGGGGTTAGGGTCTGAGCTAGAGGTAGAGTTTGCGGTTAGGGTTTGTGTACCAGTCTGGAGCAGCTCTGTTGTGCTTCTGGTGTCTGCCATGTAATTGGAGCCGCCTGAGAGAGGGAATTGTTTTGGGTGGAGGGGTATTTATGTCTCTGCTCTGTTTCCGGCTTTTATTTCCTGGGTTAGGGGGCATCAGCTGCTATTCCTCTCAGTTGGACAATAAAAATATGCCCCCTGCCTCCACCCATCCTGTCTGTGAATGTCCCTGGAGGCCTAGTCATTATTTGACCTTTATTTGCCCAGGTAGGCCTCTTGAGAGGGTAGATTGTTATTATTATTTTTGCAGTGATGACGTGGGGAACCTGATTGGGCCAGGAATGCAAAGGATTAAGTCTCCAGACATGTAGAGCCAGTTTTGTGGGAATATGATCAGGGCTCCAGGGGTAACATTGCTACTCATTTGGGTAGGTTTTACCTGTTCACTTGTTGATTGTTCCTTCTGTGTGTGTGTGGGTGAGAGAGAGAGGGAGAGACTGTAAGGTGTTTATGCATCGAGATGTATGCCTCGCATATCAAGTCTGACTGTAGAGCATTTAATATTTCTGCATGGTTATACATTTGAGGCGTATGGTGTCCTAACATCCCACAATGCCTTGCACTTGGTTTGAGAGACGGGTGGCGTTGCTGCTTTTATGGTCCTTATTGTGACTGTGAAGGTCAGGGGCAGGTCAGGGTGATGCCTCCATTTTGGGGAACAGATTCCAGACACACGCACACAGAAACTGCCATCGTCATGGAGACAAATTCCAGTTGTAGGAGGAGCTTTGATCAATTACTTGACAGAAGGAGGCTCATTAGAGATGCGTTGTTATGTAAAGTGGAGATGGTTGGGATGAAGGATCAGGAAGGAGTTACAGAGCTCCCACCTCTCTGCGGGATTGTGAAAGTGTGTGTGTGTGTGTGTGTGTGTGTGTGTGGGGAGGGGGTGTGTAAGTGCCATTGGCTTGGCGAGTTTGTTTCTGAGCCCCCCCCCCCCTCCTTCTGTGTGTAACCCCATTGGCTGAAGCAGATACGACTCTCTCACAAAGCAGGCGGCTTGCAGGCTGCTCTAAAGACATAGGCGTCTTTCACAACTTGGGCTACTAATCGTTCTATTATCTGGACTCAAGGGGATGACGTCACTGTGTACACACTGTCCTCTGTGGAACAGATTTGGGTTGCCCCTGGCAGGCAGGCAGGCAGGCAGGCACGTTGTGGTTTCGGGCGGGGGGGAGGAGGAGGAGGAGGAGGAGGAGGAGGAGGAGGAGAGGAGGAGGGGGGGGGGGGAGGAGGTGGCACACTTCACTGTCTTACCTGAATCATCCTCCCCTCTTGTTTTAGTGGGAGGCGGAGCCTTATCGCAGGCAGACATCACATATCTCCAGCCCTGCAGGGCTTCATTTCCCACCACCTGCCGTTTAATTCTCCAGCCGTGACCTCCGCGTCTTCCGCCTTCGTGCTGTCTTCCAGACGCCATTACTTGTACAGAGCTGAAGAGACTCTGGGTTGTGCAGGGAAAGAAGTAGTTTTAAAGGTCATAAAGGAGAAGAAAAAAAAAAAGGTCTTCTCAAGCTTAATAATTAATAATTGTGTAATAATTGTGAGGGCTGATCTATCGTATATACTTTATCATGATACCCATAAGTCATACTGCCATAAGCCATACACACAAAGTATTAATAAACAATTGTTGCTTCGGAGGAAGAATTTGAGCACTGATAACCAGTGATACAGGAAAACGTCAAGCAGCACTACTGCCCTTTCTTAACAATATTTTTTGTACCGCCATTCTAATGTCTATTAACTATGCCCCTAGCCTGCTTGTAACTAGGCCAACAGCAGGCATTTTTTTGATTGGTTCAAGCTTGACACAAAAACAAAATACAGATGGAGGAAATCCACATACCCCTAACTGGGCCGGGAGGAAAAAGGGCGGGAATCGTGCTTATCGGAACAGACCAAGGGGATGAAATGAAATGAAATGGTATTTCCAATCTACACATCAGGGTGTGGAAGTGTTCAGAGGGCAGACTGAACCAGGGGAGGGACTTTCTGGCATTTGGCACAAAGCTCTGACCAATAAAATCTTATGGGCATTTGGCAAAAAGCTCTGGCCAATACAAACGGCACTACCTGCATTCCTGTACATGGACTTTATGACCAGTTGTCTGATAGTTGGGCCTTTTATATAGGCCAATATGATTTTTTTATGTGATTAAATAGAGGGGGATATTGCTTTGGGTCATGACTTAACTAACTTCTTATGTAAATACTAAATACACATCGCGCATAGCTTTAACCACATTGCTAAATCCTCAACTGAGTTGAGGATTTATGAAACTCTGATTTCAAGGCATTATACTGTATGGGCTTATTGAATGTATTTCTCAGGGAACGGAGAGGAAGTTACGGGATTTTGTTTATAGGAAACCACATGCAGGCATAGGCAGAGCTTTTTCAGGCTTTCTTTTCCCAATGGGCCAGCTAGATAACCTGAGAAATGGTCTGCATTTGGCAACAATCGAAACAATCTGCATTGTTGCCAATGCTGTATTTATCCTTCAAGAGGGTCAATGTGTTGATTATTTTATTTATATATTTCAGGCATGGGAAAAGTAGGAATACGAAAACAGCCGTGAACTATTAGCAGGGAGGTGCATCACGAAGCGGGATTATGGAATTAGCTGGATAAGGTCAGAGTAAACCCCAGAACGGCTGTCTTTACTTCAGGCCATGTTCCAGTTTTGGAAGGGTTCTGGGGTTTACTCTGACCTTATCCAGACCCAGCTCCATAATCCTGCTGTTTGAAATGCCCCCCAGGCACCTCAGTTACAGGAACCTTCCAGTTCCTTCTTGAAAATGCATAAGTAAATCATTAAGCTTCAAGGCATATTTGTAATGTAGTAAGAAGTCCATTATGACAAACTGGGAATAGTGTGGATATTTGCTAATGTGCAATAGTTTTTATTTTTATTTATTATTATTTTTTTAACTGTTATGTTTCCTATGAATGAATAAAAACAGCTTAATTTGTGAATCATGGTTATTGGCCTATAATAATCATCTTTAATGTTCTGGTGACTCTGATGTGTTACTAACACAGTAACAGTTTCTTCTCAGAGTCACGGTGGTTCCTGCAGGAGCTGTGTGTGAACTGTAATATGTGGTGCCTCCACCAGAAGAGGTCAACCAATGTTTTTACCACATTTACAGGATTCATTTCAAGAAGCAACCAAAATCAAGCGGATAGTCTATACCAGTGGTCTCAAACTCATTGAAATGGGGGGCTGTGTGAATGCGGAATGCAGAATGTCATTCCCATTAATGCAGCCTTAATTGATTTCCAATTACTCATTTAGCCATATGCAGTTAACTGCATTTGCACAGAACACATTTCACTATGCACTATGTTCAAATCTACAGCCCTAATTGAGCAAATAATTGAACTAATAATATAATCCAGATCTGAAGCAGGAATAAGAACTAGTATACACACGGCCCCTCCATGGCTCTGAGTTTGAGACCACTGCTCTACATAGATTTGAGGCGTCTGAGGATGATTAGAGGTCTGGCGTGATGATCGGTGTCTGCAGCGGTGTGTGGTTTCTGCAGAAAGAAGCGGGTAATGAGAAGGAGATGGAGACGAAATACAGGCGGCCACAAACGTGAAGCGAAGGAATTCTCGCGGTGTAACTGTCAAAGTGACGTTTCCATTAGCGCGAATGTATGTAGCTTGTCGGCCGAAAATGTCTTGCGATGCGCTTCATTGAAACTGGCATTTTACACACAAAGATTTGTGTGGAAAAAAAGCGCTAGACCAACGTTGCGACTGCCGCCTTGAAAATGCATCAAGCCCAATGACGGCAGTTGCAATGTGAACGAAACGTTTCATGCGGAAAATCCATCTTGTACGGATGATTACTTTGAGCCTGCAAGATGTGGAGGAGCTAGCAGAAATCGCATCCCGCCCCCCCCCCCCCCCCCCCTCCTTTTTTTTCCAACAAATTTGAGCAGTCCGCGCCAGGCGAATATGTTTGGGCGTAATGGAAATGTGGCTAATGTCTTACTCCATCCAACTCTCCTCTTCCCAGACTGCCGCTTTCTGTTCTTGCCGTTTCTAATTTCACAAATTCATCATTTACTTTCCAATAGGAAAAAAAAAAAAATCATGTTTACTGATAAAAATGGTTTCTTCACAGCTTGAAATCATGGTTTATGAATGTTGTTTTTATACACAAATATAAAAACAGCATATGATTGTGTGGAGTGCTGGCTTGATCGTTTTTGTTCAGAAACACTACGTATTGCTGTATCTGATAAATAACTGGGAGTAGAACATCGCCTAATACGTTCTTGTACGTACTCCATCAGAGTGGTCTGTGACCGTTTCCGTGTGGTTTGGAAATGTCCAGAATGGATTTTAATAAAGGAGACTGTCTAGTCCACCCTCCTCATGTATTTTTCCATTTGGTTCAGAGAGGGTAACGGAAAAAGATGAGTAGCGCCATTTTAGAAATGAAACGCCTGACTGCTTGGGAAGATCTGGCTTGTATATGAGTCGAGAGTCGGCCGCCATACAGAACGAGGGATGAAAATGAACAGGTTAGCTGTGATGGCAGGTGACACGGATAGACTCTGTCATGGCTTATAACATCCAGCCTCTCCACTCCCCCCCCCCCCCCCCTCTCTCTCTCTCTCTCTCTCTCTCTCTCTCTCTCTCCCCCTCCACATCTGCACTGTCATACCTCTTTATTTCTTTTCTCTTTTTGAGATTGCTATGGAGACCAGTGACTGCAGTATGGTTTTTACAGCTCTCTTTATTTTTGTTGTCTTTCTTTCTCTCTCTCTCTCTCTCTCTCTCACTCGCTCTCATTCATCACCCATATCATTTGCACGTCTGCCTTACTTGGCGAGCTGCAGTGCTGTCGCCTCTTATCTGCGGAGAGCTCTCCCTTTGAGAAGCATTCATGAGCGACATCTTGAGAGGACGATATGTCTGAGGCAAGGGCATAACGCCCGATCCAAGCTCCAGTTTTCTCCCCTTGTTCAATGGATGCTTTCCATTTGAACAGTTTGCTTTCATGCCGCAAACATATTTGAGGGATTGGCATTGCAGTGGCATTGCAGAGCCCTGCATGATAATGTCGCTGTGGGAGGTGTTCACATATAGCTCCGAATGTGCCAGACCTCCCTGAAATGGCTGGTCAAGTGAGCTAGGTGTGAAAGTGCCCTCCTTCTCTGCTTCCCACACACTCTCCTCTTTCTCTTTCCTTTCTCTGCTTCCTTTCATTGCCTTTGGCCGGTTCTCCACATCCTGCCCCTCTCTGTGTGCCTGTCTGTATGACTGCCTGTATGTTTGTCTGTCTGTGTGCATGTTCGTTTGCATCCTATTAACAGAGTGGATCGTGGGATGAGGGACGTGAGGTTCGACACTGGATCCATTGTGTGCTCTGAGCATGCTCTGTGAGCGCCTCCTCACGAGACCGAGGGTCACGTGACTCGGTGAACTGGGCCAGCGGTTGAAGGGGCGTGCGAGGGGTGTTGCTAAGAGACAAGGCTTCGGATTTTCAGACAAAGGAGTGCGGCGGGGGCCGTCAGAACTGCCCTCGACTCTTCTGTCATGACCGTTTGTTTTCGTCAAACGTTAGCGACGGAGGACGTGCGCTAACGTGCTAACGCAGCGGCGCAGACCGGTTTATGGGAGATGTATGCGTATCCCTGTGTTCTGTTTGGCTGCATTTGTGGTATTAGCCACCCTGCTGCCACCCCCCACCTTCACTTTCCTCCTGAATTCAACCCCCCCCCCCCCCCGACCATTCCCTTGAGGCTGGAGACGTGGGTTATTAAGACACGCACTTGTGGGTCTGTCTGTGTTGAGTGCTGGGAATGTTAATGTAGAGCAAGCGGTGTCAGCAGCATCTGCAGCCAGGGGACAGAGAACGCCAGCAGGGAGCCAGCCACAGCTGCCCACACTCCTGATTTACCCCCCCTCGATTCAAATCGAATCAAATCTTTATTGCCCCGCAAGGGGAGATTCAACTGCAGCCAGGCTCCACAGTACAGAGCATATTATTAGAACATTCCGGCACGATGATCTAAAAACCATAAAAGACGAATGCACAAATATATAAAAACACGACATCAGCTAAAACCACACAGTGTACAGATCGCATAAAATGGAGAGTGAGCAGATCATCAAGTACCAAAGTGCTTAAGTGCAAAAGATCACATGCACAAATTCAGCCTGCTAATTGCCGTATGAATAAGTGACCTTGAATCATTTAGTCCTCTAAGAGGGGACTCGATGGGTCTGATTTACTAAGACCTTCATCGTATGCGAAACCTTTTAGCACTTGCAAAACCATTAACGTGACCCGATGATTGGGGACGGCATTTGGTTTGCTCCAGTCACTGGTTGTGTTAATAGTTTTATGGGTTCTAAAAGGTTTAGCCCATGCTAAAAATCTAAAGTAAATCAGACCTTGTGTCTAAGGACTGAGCGTAGAAGTTCAAACTCCCTGTGACAGGGGATGTTCAGCACAGTCCAGTATGGCGTAGGCCCGTGGTCCCCAAACACTGGTCCGTGGACCAGAACCTATCCCATGCAACATGGCCAACAGTCCCCAGCAATCGGTCATAATGAAATATGTACGATGTTGTTGTGTTGACCTTGCAACGTGTGAAGCTCGAGACTCCGAGGCTCATAATTTCCGCTCCACGGGCTGAAAGATTTCGGGACCGACTGGCCTTCCTCAAGACCTGCCTGTCGTAAAGACGAGCAGGCCAATCATAAAGCTGATCTCCACACCCACCAGCATCGCTCCAGACCAGACCAGGCCTTGGAGCAGATGATTGAGCAGCCTAATGTGCTGAATCCATCTGCTCGTGTGCATCATGCTGTGTGTGATTTTGACAGATGCAAATGAGCTTTTCTGGAGCTAGCAGACAGTGCAGAGGAGGCTGGTCCTTCATCATTCAGAGTCTGAAGGGGATTGTGCTGCCTGTTGGCCAGGTTTTCCGTGTATCTCACGTTCCTGGTAAAATAAAGGTTAAATAAGAAAAATACATTAATAAAAAAGAGAGCTACGGTAGAAATATTGGGGTCGGTTTCATAAACCCAGATTGAGCCTAGTCCTAGACTAAATTCAATTTTGAATGGAGATTCCCCATGCAAAATTCAATTTAGTCCAAGACTAAACTAAATCTGTCTGTGAAACTGGCCCTTTGAGTATTGGACATTACGGTCGATGTCAGAAAGCGCTGAGGATTGCACCCATAATGCATTGGGTGGCCAGTGAGCTGCTGTAATGAACGGCCAGCTGTGCCGCTCACAGGCTGCTCCAGACATGCCACTCCGTGTCTCTGCTCTGTCCGACATTTACTCTCACCTCCCTCCATTTCCCCGCTTTCCTGCACTCCAAGAAGACCCTTTTTGTCTACACATTTAATTCCCTCCCTTTCTCTCTGCAGTATTAATTTCCAGTCTTCCTGCAGGCTTGTACAGAAGCAAGCGAGAGAGAGACAGAGAGAGACGGAGAGAGACGGAGAGAGACGGAGAGAGACGGAGAGAGACGGAGAGAGACAGAGAGAGACAGAGACGGGGGGAAGATGCACAGGCCGCGAGTGGTGTTAATGCTGTGGGACCTCCCCGGGGTGCGTGTGTTAATCCGTGTGGGCAGAGCCGATGGGGTCCAGCTGTCACCCAGGCCCTGTGTATCACGTGGGCGGTGGACCTGTCCCCGCAGTGGGGACGGCCGTGTCCGTGTTCAGACGTCCGGCTCCGATCGGCGTGCCTCAATCATCTGTCCAATCGCTGCCTGGCCCGCAGCTGTGCACCGTGCGGCGGAGTCCAGACCAGATGGCGGGTCACCGCAGCGGCGGACAGCTTCTGCCTGCTGTCGATCGATGACACGCCGGGGTTCATCCGTTTCGCTGGCTGGAGGAAGTTTTTCATCAGGGCCCCGGGGGCATGGGAAGTCATGGCTGACCTGCAATCACAGGGCTTGCTGGGATTTTTCCCATAAAGCAGTCATGCTACTGTGAGCATGCGTTTGAGTGTGTTTACTGTGGCAGGGACGTGTCCAGTCTCCCCCTGGTCAGCCTCTCCTCCTGGGGCTGCCATCGGGAGTGTCTGCCCAGTACAGAACTTACTTTCCACACTTCCACAGCACTGTGAGGAGAGGTATTGAGTCTCACTGTAAAAGCTTCATTGGCTTCATTTTGTGTGTGTGCGTGTGTGTGCGTGTGTGTGCGTGTGTGTGCGTGTGTGTGCGTGTGTGTGCGTGTGTGTGCGTGTGTGTGTGTGTGCGTGCTTGTGTGTGCGTGCGTGCGTGTGTGTGCGTGCGTGCGTGCGTGTGCGTGTGCGTGCGCGTGTGCGAGTGCGAGTGAGATAGGGAAGGAGAGCAAACGATGGCAAAAGGGAAATGGAGCTCAGGTTTGTGTGTGCCGTCTGAAGATGGGTCTCTCAGAGCATCTGAAGTTTCTGTCACACAGCGTTTAGAGAGTATTGAACGTCACAGTCTGCTGGATTCTCTTCACCAATCCTGCTGATAACCTGCATGCCCATCCCATACCGTACCATACACAAACACGTGAGCTTGTGTGCTGTTGACCTCATGTACCCCTGAACACGTCCGTTATCTTTCAGGCCTTTATTCCCATCCCCACCTTTCTCCCTTCCTGTGTCTCTGTCTTTTGTATCCGCGGTGACCTGTTGGGCCGTCCGTCATCGCACTCCCATTTTCCCTGTGACCTCTCCTTTGTCTGCGCTCACGCCCTGGCACAAAGAAGTCTTTGACTGTCGTTCTGCCCACCTCTCTCTTCCTACGTAAGCCCCGAACAAAAAAAAAAAAAAAAACAACAACAACCTTTATTTTTAACACTCGCAAACATGTGCACACACAAACACGTTAACGCTGCACGTGCTGACACGGCACAAAAGAACACGCTCTTGTGCGCAGAGATACCAAGCTGCAGGCGCACACACACACACACACACACACACACACACACACTCACGGCCGGTCTGTGGTGGGGGAGGGGAGGTGCTCTGTTGTCTGTTCTGTTTGTGCATTGACCATTGGCTCAGTGCTGCCACCTGTCTGCACATCCCATATGATAAAAGCAGTAACATTAGTGCTAGGTTGCGTAAGGCTGAAAGGAATGGTTGTTTTTTGGGTTACGTCATGGTTTTTTTACTCTGTACAGATTAACGCGGTTTATGGAACAGGGCAAGGAAAGAGGGATTGGTGCAGCCTGGCACTCTAAATAGATGTGTGGTGTGTGGTGTGTGTGTGTGTGTGTGTGTGTGTGTGCGTGCATGTGTGTGTTTGCATGTCTGTCTCCTTGATGTTGGCTGAAGTGAACTAGGGCACTGTACTAAGACAGTGTAACTCAACAATAAGAAAATCTGGCCTAGATTCTCCTTCCTGCCACAACACCTTATTTTTTACATTTTTAAATATACTGTATCTTGCAAAAATTGTGCAAAAGAATATTATACGAAAGTGATAAAAGATGAAGATGATTGCTATTGCTACTACTGGTACTACTACTACTGCTACTACTACTACAAATGATCATAATCAGTGATAAAAATAGATAGTACTGATGAATAATAGAACTAAAATTGCTCTCTCGCTCTGTCTACTCAACCATGACAGCATCTGTCTCTGTTCAGTTGTTTTGTTGCTGTAAAAATCTCTGGGCTCCAGAGACTCCATTGTGCTGCACAGCAGAGCCACTGGGAGCAGGAGCCCCCCCTCCCCCCTCCCCCCTCCTCCCTCCTCCCTCCCCGTACAGTGACAAGTCTCCACACCTGTTAGCCCTCCTCCTCCTCTACGCCGTGACTATCAGGAAATGCGCCTCCCACTTAATTGGCCCTAATTATAGTCCCCGTCACTCCCTGAGGAAGTGTCCTTGTGTGTGTAGGCGGGGGGTGTTTAATTTAGCCCGGTGACGACAGCAGGGGGTTCTGGAGCGCCCCCCCCTGGTGAGACGTCAGGGAGCGGAAGCTGGGTCAAAAAGTCTGTCGAATTTTCAGCTGCGATGTCTTCCCTTTCGGCAACCTGAACGACTCCGCTGTTTACGTCGGGCATGTTGGATGGTGGGATACTGGGGCCCGTAGTCTGATCATCAGATGAGCCTTATACATGGGTATAACAGTGCAAGGGTATATTGGTAATTAAAGGGAAATACTGTACCTTTTTATCACTTGTAGTGTTTCAAATAACCACAGTCAGTAATGCACGGGTTAGTGTTGCTGGGAAAATAGCCCTGAGTCTTGATTTGCAGTGCCATATCT
Source organism: Conger conger (assembly GCF_963514075.1). Taxonomy (NCBI): domain Eukaryota; kingdom Metazoa; phylum Chordata; class Actinopteri; order Anguilliformes; family Congridae; genus Conger; species Conger conger. The sequence continues at coordinate 24,731,524 of NC_083776.1, forward strand.
CTGGATCACCGAATCTTCCTTGATTATGGAGAATGAGTGCTGGGTCATAAAATAATTCACCAAATGTCCACCATTGGCAGGGCAAGGCACATCATCTTTTTACTGTATATAAGTAATTTTACAGATTTTAACAGATATGTTTAAATTATACAGAGACAGAAACGGGAAAAATGAGTTTTGTGAGAGCACACGGGTAAATTTAGTTATTTATCTTTGCAGTCGGCAAACTCCTTATCGTTGGTTATGTTTGCCTGTTTTTTGTGTTGTTGTTGGCAATGAAGTGGTGACAGAAAGGACGGGAGGAAAAACACTTTTCTGATAGTGGTGCTGTTGACGTCAAGAGAGAAGTGTTTGCCTCTGCGGGCGTGTGGGGCTGAGATGGTGGATCAGTCTCCCTTTGATTGGCTCCCTGGCACTGTTGCTGATGCTAATCTGCTCTGTGATTGGTTACTGGCACTGTTGCCAACTGAAATCTGCTCTGTGATTCGTTACTGCCACTGTTGCTGACTGAGATCTGCTCTGTGATTCTTTACCATTTCTGTTGCTAACGGATGTATTTTGTGATTCTTGTGCACTATATTGTGCACAAGAATCACTAAATGCTCATTTTACAGGTGTACCTTCCCGAGCAACTTTCAGTACAAAAGAACGCAAACCCGTCTACATGAGCTCTATGAGCAGCACTGACAGACCTGGTTAGCCGCGGTGTACATGCAGCATTGTCAAAGCACTGACTAATGCAGACTTTTAGTAATCCTGTATCATAATACCAGGCCCAGATCTGTGTTGGCTGAATCACTGCAATGAGTAAAATCCAGAACCCTCCCACATCTGGAACATGGACTGAAGTAAAAAGATCTGTTCCGGGCGCAGTTATTCGGCTGACTCGGTAATCGTGCTTGCTATGTACCCCCCCCCCCCCCCCCCCCCCCCCAGGTCTATGGCTCATTGCTGCAGGCTGTCACGTCATTAGTCTGAGAGCGAGTGACAGTGCTGACGAGCCGTTACTGACAGCATCCGCTCCTGCTGTCACTGTGGACCTGACCCTTCCGCCGTGACGTATGTCAGAGTTCCCAGTGACTCAAGGCGGAAGCGTGGGGGCCAGATTTAGAGTTTGAGAGCTCATGAATTTCTTTTGCGGGGTCAAATGACCCTTTTATTTCTGAGCATGGGCCTATCCCATCTCCAAATTTGCTCACTGGTCAAACAAAATGTCCTAGTACCTGCTGGAGTTTATGATTTCAATAACCTTACCAATAAGCCCCAGGACCAGTAGATGTAAAACAGCCCAGAAGATCAAAGATCTTTACTTATTTTTCACTGTAGGTATGAGGTCCTTTTTCTTTCAGCACCAACACCACCGTGAGATTTCAGAAAGCTGGGCCCAGCATGCAATTCTATCAGTGCACATCCTGCCAGTCAAACTTCTTCATGTTCTCATACTTGTATTGCACCTTTTCATGTCTTTATCTCCCTCTCCCCCTTCTCTCCCCTCTCTTTCTCCAGGTGCCCACAGATGGCTCGCTGGGCTTGCTGGCGGAGCCTCAAGTTGCCATGTTCTGTGGGAAACTGAACATGCACATCAACGTACAGAGCGGCAAGTGGGAGTCAGACCCAACCGGCACCAAGAGCTGCATCGGCTCCAAGGAGGGCATCCTCCAGTACTGCCAGGAGGTAGGAGGGGAGGGGAGGGGAGGGAGGGAGAGAGGGAGAGAGGGAGAGAGGGAGAGGAGATGGTGGGGGAGAGGGAGAGAGGGAGAGGAGATGGTGGGGGAGAGAGGGAGAGGGAGAGAGAGGGAGAGGGAGAGGAGATGGTGGGGGAGAGGGAGAGAGGATGAGAGGGAGAGACGGAGAGGGAGAGAGGAGATGGTGGGGGAGAGGGAGAGGAGATGGTGGGGGAGAGGGAGAGAGGGAGAGGAGATGGTGGGGGAGAGGGAGAGAGGGAGAGGAGATGGTGGGGGAGAGGGAGAGAGGGAGAGGAGATGGTGGGGGAGAGGGAGAGAGGGAGAGGAGATGGTGGGGGAGAGGGAGAGAGGGAGAGGGAGAGGAGATGGTGGGGGAGAGAGGGAGAAGAGATTGAGATGGAGATGGAGGGTAAGATGTGATGAGAGGAGACCTGAGACTGAGAGTAGAGTGGTAATACCAGGCCTTACACCAAGTTTAACATTTAAACACCAGCACAGCCTGAATCTCATGACTTCGTTTCCACATCTGTCCAAGGCCTGAGATGTATAGGAATCTATAAGTACAAGCTGACCTGGACTGACTGAAGTCATACTCATTTTTCATAATCTATATTTTTCCATAACACAAATGTCTGGAATGAAAATAAATCCTGTAATTTAATTGCATGTCATGGTGCTACAGATGGTGATGCAAACGAAAATAGAAGAGTGTCTCCTATTAAATAAACGCAAGCATGATGTAAGGTTGCAGTGGTTGTTGTTGATTTGTACATGAGCTTGTTTTTCTCTGGTTAAGGCTCTTCAAATTTCCCAGTTCTTTTTTTGCACAGCAATTGTAGTCATGAATCTATTTTGTTACTCAGTTCCTCTGTTCCTTACCCCTACTATTATGAGCAATTTCATGAAGTCACAGGAGGTCAAAACTGTAATGCATTAAATACTCTACATTCTACGGCAAATAATACAGGGCTCTGCACTAACACTCTTCTGAAAATGTTTATGTGCCCCTAAGTTAGGAATACATTAATGCATTCCAATTAGCACATGTGCTTCTAAATTATTTCTCCATCGGTTTTCAGGGGCAGCTGCTTCTAGAATGGGAACATTATAAAGTCCTGTACTACAACTATAGTGTGAATGACTGTCAAGTTTGAAGTATCGTTTCAGTGCAAAGCCATGTCATATAATGTAGGCCAAGCTGTCCCCAGGCAATATGCACAAATTTACAGGCTTTCTACAAGTATCTAACACATTTTCCTTGTAGAGTTCAAATCCACCAAACAATGGCATTTGTCAGTACAGAGAACTGTGAAATCGGAGTATTGCCATGTAACTGGAATTTCACCTTGAGGTATTTTCAGAAACGCATTCACCAGATAAAAGTATTCTTTTTAAATCATCTTCCATTCTGTCTGCGGGTAAATGCCATGTCCCTCAGTGTACATTCCTCCTGAGAAAACTTCTGCTAAGTCTAGTGCATGTACTGGGTTTGGGCTCAGGGGATTATCAAAGCTTAGGGAGGCTTAGCCTCAACTTAGTCAACCTGCCTCATCTGTACTGTAGCGCTCCAGTGCCGTGACTGTGCAGCTCAGCCTGTGCACGGTGTGCGTTTCTACTTGTTTTGAAGCCGTGTGGCTTCCTGGGCATCGAAGGGCATGCTAGACCAGTGGTCCTCGCTCCTGGTCCTGGTGAGCCGCAGGGACTGCTGGGTTTTGTTGATACCCAGCGCTTATTGACCGATTAACTCGGTTGTTAACTCACCTCACCTTTGGTCTGAAATGGTTGCTGATATTAAGGTGGAAAACAAAAACCAGCAGACTATGTGGCTCTTCTGGACCAGGAATGAAGATCACTGCGCTAGACTAAAAGAAGTGAGGGAATGAGAAAGGAAAAAGATTGCTCTTGTGAAGGTAGAGACTGTATGCGGGTAAAATGGCAGTTGTAAGAGGAGTGACCCACCCCCCTCTGCTCTTCTAGGTGTACCCAGAGCTGCAGATCACCAACGTGGTGGAGGCCAACCAGCCAGTCACCATCAGGAACTGGTGCAAGAAGGGCCGCAAGCAGTGTCGTAGTCACCTGCACATCGTGGTGCCCTACCGCTGCCTGGGTAAGTGTGTGTGCGTGCGTGCGTGCGTGCGTGCGAGCGAGCGAGCGAGCCAGCATGTCCCTTTGAAACAGAGGGATGGTAACGGCTCTGTGTGTTTTCCAGTAGGGGAGTTTGTGAGTGATGCTCTGCTGGTTCCTGATAAGTGTAAGTTCCTGCACCAGGAGCGCATGGACATGTGTGAGAGCCACCTGCACTGGCACACAGTCGCCAAAGAGGTGAGTGGAACTCGAAGACACACATACACATACACATACATACACACACACACATGCACGCACACACACACAGGTCATAGTAACAAGTGAGACAAGTATGTAAAATGAACTTACTATTTTACTACCGGGCACATAGGTATGCTGAAGCCCCCTACATACGCCCCTCCCCCTACCCTGAGACTGCAAAAGCAGACTTTTGGCTGCAGTGATCTTTCTTTTTTAAAGCACAGGTGCCCTTTGTGATTGTACTTACTAAAATGTGTTTCCACTTTCTACAGTCCTGTGGAGACCGCACCATGAATCTCCATGATTATGGGATGCTATTGCCGTGCGGAATTGACCGTTTCCGGGGGGTGGAGTTCGTCTGCTGCCCTGCAGAGATGGAGCGAGAGTCTGATAGTGCAGAGCTGGAGGAAGATGATTCTGATGTGTGGTGGGGCGGACCGGACACCGATTACACCGATAACAGGTAAGCGCACACAAACTAAAAACTGAACCAACAGGCGAACACTCGCAAACAAAAAAACTGAACCAGCATATTTTTGGTGCCCCTTTACACAAAATGTATTCAGACATGCAGTAGTATGTAATTTTGTGGTATTAAATATTCAATATTGGTATTAATTATACAAAAAATTCTGCTGCCAATTGCTTGCCATCTTGAGTCTATCACTGGAATAGCTTGTGACTGGATAATGGTGTGACTACATTCCTCTACAAAACTACATTACCCATCATGCAGTTCTAAACCACACACTCATCACTCACCCTCTCCTCTCTATAAATAAAGCATGCCACGGGAGGCGGGACCTACAGAGCAGGATGAGGCGGGACCTGCTGTCGGCGAGGATGACGAGGATGTGGAGGAGGAAGCCCTGGATAACGACGAAGATGGCGATGGCGACGACGACAACGAGGATGTGACCGATGAACGCGACGCCGGGGAGCACACCACCAACATCGCCATGACAACCACCACCACCACAACCACCGAGTCTGTGGAGGAAGTGGTCAGAGGTATGAGGAGGGAGGGAGGGGTCGGGCTACAAGGTATCAATCATCATCCCCCTCATACCCATTCAAGGTTTCTCCTACATTGATTTTGACAGCAAGCTAGTGCAGAGAGTATGCTACTGTACGCTGTGGAAAAGCCTGAATGAGAAACAGGTCTATATGACGGAAGCCCATGGATCCCAAAGAGAGCTGGTCGTACTCCTAGCTCTCAATATGAGCAGGTCTAGATGATACAAGGTCATAGTAAGTCTGTAGGATGAAGGCTTGTAGCTCCCAATATGAGCAGGTCAGTAGGAATAAAGGGCCATGGCTCCCAGCAGAAGGCCGGAGCTTGTGGCCACTGCAGCTGTTCAGGTGCGTGTGTCTCTTCCGTCAGAGGTGTGTTGGGAAGGTGCAGAGACCGGGCCATGCCGTGCAATGCTGCAGCGCTGGTACTTTGACCGAGAGGAGGGCCGCTGTGCGCCCTTCATCTACGGGGGCTGCGGGGGCAACCGCAATAACTTTGAGTCGGAGGAGTACTGCCTGTCAGTCTGCAGCAGTGTGTGTAAGTCCCGGGACAGACTGCCCCCCCCTGCGGTCCGTCTCTCCCACACGGGTGCCTGTCTCGCTCCACCAGTCTCACTAACTCTACTCACTCTGTACCCTCCGTCTGTAGAGCACTAGTGTGAGTAACCTCAGTCTGTCTGATACTGGCACAGGTGTGTGTGTGTGGGTCTCTGTGTCTTAATGTCTCTGCTGGGCCCTGTTTCAGGAAGCAGTATTACTGAGACCGAGTTCTTCCCAGTGCACTGTCTCAAATGTGGAACCGGACTGAAGTTAAAACGCGCTGTTCCGGGTTTTACTCCGCGCGGTTATCCAGCTAACTCGGTAATCCTGCTTGGTGAAACACCCCCCTGATGTGTGGTAGTGCGGCAGGCCTGAGCCGGGCGTAGCAGCGTAGCGGTGTGCGGTGTTGTCCTGTTCTGCTGACCTGTGTGGCTGTTCCTCTGACCCCCCCTACGCTGCCCGCATGCGCAGCTCCAGTCTCCGGCGGGTTGGGCTCGCTGGAGCGGGTTGGGCTCGCCGGAGCGCGTCGGCTGTGCGAAAGTGCTGCGGTGTGCGAGAATGAGGCCCTGTCCCGCACCAGCAGCCCCTATACTGACACTGCAAAAACCCTTTATCTGATCCGTCACCACCCCGCTGAACCTCCCTGCCCTTACGCAGGGGAGGCCGAGCCCTGAACTGCAGTACTCTTTGGGCTCATAGCCTAGAACTGCTGGAGCCAGGGCTCGTTGCCTTACTGCAGGGATCATCAACTCTGCCCCTCGAATCTAAATCCAGCCCTGGTTTTCTTTTCTCCCTAGTAATTAGTCTTACTAATTGGCCAGACTGTCTTCATAGATGACTCCTAGGTAAAGGGAGGGTGGAAAACCAGCAGTTCTTGGACCTGGAATTGCTGATCCCTGTCTCGTTGGCTCAAGTCCAACGGCAAATACAGCTCCCATTGTGTCAGACTTCACTTCTGCTTTAGAGTGGAGTCAGGTGTTCCTGTCGTCTTAAGGGCAAGCCGGCCTTACATGACCCATCTAAGTCACATGACACTCCAATCCTTTCTCCTGCTGGGGACATAATTGGTTATCTGTGAAGTGGCCTCAACTGTATGAAAACACTGGCCTGCTGCTTCTACTGGAGGGGGGCATTTCCTTAATAGGTCCGCCTGTCTGACCCCACGCACGCCTCCTCGTGACCTTTAACCTCTGTCACTCACGCTCTCATTTACCTGCCTGCTGTGCTAACCGCTGTGTGACCTCACTTGGTCTGTACATATGTGAGAAGGCAGCAAAGTTCACAGTGAAGCTTGGAGATTAAGGGATGAACCTTGAGCAGAGATGGAGAGAGGTGTGTAAACGACAAAGGGATACGGAGCAATGGGAACGAGCGGGGGAATGAGAAGAGCATGTAGATATCATACAGGGAGGGAGAGATGGGAAAGAATGGAGAATCCAGTGAGATGTGGAGATTTGGGGTGGGAATTGTATATACTCGGAGCTAATAGACAGGACTGAGTGGAGAGCAGGAGATCAGGAAGGAAGATTTGGTTCACCAGAAAGAAGTGAGATTTAGGAAGAGGCTACATCAAGGCAGAGAGGGTTTCTATTGGCCCAGCACTGAAATGTCTTTCCCCTGACTCTTGAATTCTCCTGTCCTTACCTTGTTGTGACTCCCATCCTGCACACCCCCGACCCATCATCCCCCCCCCCCTTTTTAGTGCCTACCACCGCTCCCAGCCTGCCTGACGCAGTCGACCGCTACCTGGAGACCCCCGGCGACGATAATGAGCACGCCCACTTCCAGAAGGCCAAGGAGAGTCTGGAGGCCAAGCACAGAGAGAGGATGTCTCAGGTTTGGGAGGGCGTGGCCTCGGGAGAGGGGTGTTATGATTTTACCCATGATTTTTCATCACTGCTGTTTCTTAGCTGGTACATTTAAAAAATCTAAGCCCATGATATTCAGTGAGATGAAGGCCAGTGGATTTTTTGTATTGTTGCACAATCGTGTGCTTTCATTCAGGATCTTAATTTTCCTTTTCTTTTCAGTATTATATTGGGATCTGAAATACAATCGCAGTTGTGTTGTCCCCCATGATACATTCCACAGCTTTCAAAGATCTTTCTAAGATGCACCAGCCCTCAAGCAATTGGTATTTTCAACATAGCCTCTGATAGCAACTACTAGCTATCAAAATGACCAATGGCCTGTCACTGAAAACCAGGTCTTCAGATAGTGTTGACTGCTTACCGATGCTCCATCAGATAGCCACTCCTAAAAGTCATGGCTGGAGGTCACTGAGACACTATTCTTGTAAAGCTGTAAACTCTTCTTCTGCTGTCCTCTCCAGGTGATGAGGGAGTGGGAGGACGCCGAACGGGAGGCTAAGAGTCTGCCCCGAGCTGACAAGAAGGCCGTCATCCAGGTGGGGCTCTTTCATGCACACCTTCAGGAACCCATGACCATTCTCATGAGGTTTATGTACCGGAGGGCATTTCATGAAGCAGGATTACTCAGTTACTCAGTTAGCTTTGTACTTACTCAGTTACTTGTTGTACGTCCCTCTGGATAAGAGCGTCTGCCAAATTCCTATAACGTAATGCAAAGTAATAACTGTGCAGTGAGTGAAACCCAGAACAGCTGTTTTTTCTTCTGTCCATGTTCTGGATTTGGGAGGGTCTCGGGTCTTGCCGGGTGCATTTGTCCAGTTTAGTCCATAATCCTGCTTTGTGAACCAGGCCCCTGGTCTTATAGTTGTAAACACACAAATACAGTTGTGTTCAAAATAATAGCAGTATGTTTAAAAACGTGAGTAAAGCTCAAAATCCTTATAATAGTTTTTATTCCGATGCATTGGGAACACTGCACATTATATCCTAAATCAAAACATGAAAAAAAATGTGTCAATTTTTTAATTACTTTACAGAAAATGAAGAAAAATTAATATTGGGCTGTTCAAAAAAATAGCAGTGTCTGCATTTTTCTTTACAAACTCAAATATTTACTTTATAAACTGAAAAATCTTCAGGATTTAGCATTCCTGTGAATCACTAAACTAATATTTAGTTGTATAACCATGGTTTCTGAGAACTGTTTCACATCTGTGTTGCATGGAATCGACCGACTTCTGGCACTATGAACAGGTATTTCAGCCCAGGGTGATTTGACAACATTCCACAATGCCTCTGCATTTCTTGGTTTTGCCTCAGAAACAGCATTTTTGATGTCACCCCACAAGTTTTCAATCGGATTAAGGTCCGGGGATTGGGCTGGCCACTCCATAACTTTAATTTTGTTGGTCTGGAACCAAGATGCTCACTTACTGGTGTGTTTGGGGTCGTTGTCTTGTTGAAACACCCATTTCAATGGCATTTCCTCTTCGGCATAAGGCAACATGATCTCTTCAATATTTTGATATAGGCAAACTGATCCATGATCCCTTGTATGCGATAAATAGGCCCGACACCATAGTAAGAGAAACATCCCCATATCATGATGCTTGCACCACCATGCTTCACTGTCTTCAGAGTGTACTGTGGCTTGAATTCAGTGTTTGGTGGTTGTCTGACAAACTGCCTGCGTCCCTTGGACCCAAAAAGAACAATCTTACTTTCATCAGTCCACAAAATGTTTCTCCATTTCTCTTTAGGCCAGTTGATGTGTTCTTTGGAAAATTGTATCCTCTTCAGCACGTGTCTTTTTTTTAACAGTGGGACTTTGCAGGGGCTTCTTGCCCATAGATTAGCTTCACACAGGCGTCTCGTCTTCTAATTGTCACAGTACTCACCGGTAACTTCAGACTGTCTTTGATCACCCTGGAGCTGATCATTGTCTGAGTCTTTGCCATTCTGGCTATTCTTTGATCCATTCGAATGGTAGTCTTTCGTTTTCTTCCACGTCTCTCTGGTTTTGCTTTCCATTTTAAAGCATTGGAGATCATTTTAGCCGAGCAGCCTATTATTTTCTGCACTTCTTTATACGTTTTTCCCTCTCCAATCAACGTTTTAATCAAAGTACGCTGTTCTTTTGAACAATGTCTGGAACGACCCATTTTTCTCAGGTTTTCAGAGAGAAATGCATGCAAACATGTGCTGGCTTCATCCTTAAATAAGGGCCACCTGATTCACACCTGTTTTTTCACAGAATTAATGACCTCACTAATTGAACTCCACACTGCTATTATTTTGAACATGCCTCTTTCAATTAATTATTCAATTACACAGACTCAGGAGCATGTGTATCATGAATGTTGGGTCTGTTGGTTTTCTATGACTCTACTACACCTACTGGTAAATTATTTGCCATGTAATAATATATTTTCTACCAAAAACAGTGATTGATCTGGTAAGTCATGTTGGACTGCTATTATTTTGAACACAACTGTACATTGTGGATGCGTTCTCATTATGTTTCCCCACACACTTGAGTCACGTGCTACTATAAACCTCCCCTTACAGTGACATATTAAACATGAGTGACACAAACAGCCTTTCTCTCACTATCAGTCTGAGGAACTGAATGAGTCCTATGGCTGAATTTTAGGATGAGTTCTACTTTATTTATTAGCCTGAGCTACATTAGCATGCTCAATACATGGACAAAATGGCGGATATGCAAGGGGATCAGTTGCTTACCCGATGTGCCTTAAGCACTTATTTTATATCGTGACCATAAGCCCATTTTATACTTTGTTGCGGCACACTTCAGATGGGTTTCGTACAACAAAAACAAAGGGGTGTCATGACATTTGGCGAGGGTTCTTTTGTCTCTACGGTACAAGACGCCAAACTCCTGGCTATTTGTACACATTTGTAAACTGCGCAACAAATTATGGTGGCCTCCACAATGTTGCCATGCGACACCTTTTTTTTTTCCTGGTGAAAATACACCATTTGTTGTCGAGCAGCGCTTGTTGCAGATGTGGTGGGGCACAGAGTGAGGTGTAAGTTGGGTTAAAGCTGAGCGAGGCTTTAACCCAACTTACAGGCTTGTTCTTTGCAGCACTTCCAGGAAAAGGTGGAGAGCCTGGAGCAGGAGGCTACGAGTGAGCGCCAGCAGCTGGTGGAGACCCACATGGCGCGGGTGGAGGCCCTGCTGAACGACCGCCGTCGCCTGGCGCTGGAGAACTACCTCACCGCCCTGCAGGCAGACCCCCCCAAGGTACGCACCGCTACTGTTACAGTGTATATCGCCACCCACACGTCTGCACGCAAGTCTTCCTGTAACTGTTGAAGGCTGGCATCCCAAACTGAAGGCTATCTGTATTTCTCTGTTTCCTCAGTTGTTTTCATGTTCATATCGGTGGTGTGTACATAAAAAGACACAACAGCACACAGACCCGGTGACCCTGGGGGAGATGCTGATCTCCCTGTGCAGGCACAGCTGCTTCTGTCCCAGAGAGTTCAGTTTACACTCCATTTTATTTCAGCCTATTAACGCCCCTACTGGGTTCTCCCTCCCTATCTCTCACCCTCCCTCTTTCTCCTTCTCTTTCTCTCCCTCCCCCTCTCTCTCCCTCTCTCTCCCTCTCACTCCCTCCCACTCCATCTCCGTCTCTCCCCCTCCCTCCCCCTCTCTCTCTCTCTCTCTCTCTCTCTCTCTCCCCCTCTTTTTTCCCCTCTCCCTCTCTATTGATCTCTCTCTCTCTCCCCCTCCCCCTCTCTTTTTCCCTCTCCCTCTCTATTGATCCCTCTCTCTTCCTCCCTCTCCCTCTCCCCCACTCCCTCTCTCTCTCCCTCCCTCCCTCCCTCTCTCTGTAGCCCCGTCATGTGTTCAGTCTGCTGAAGAAGTACGTGCGTGCGGAGCAGAAGGACCGTCAGCACGCTCTGAAGCACTTTGAGCACGTGCGCATGGTGGACCCCAAGAAAGCAGCGCAGATCCGTCCCCAGGTACCGCCTCCACCCCCCAAACCTGCATGGAAGCACTCTATCATTTTAAAAATATGTGTCAAGTAATGGCATGCAAAGTATGTTTTCCCTTGCATACACTGTACTGTATCTTATGTAAAATGATTAGGTAAGCAGGTTTTTAGGGGTTTTTTTACATGGCAAATATAACAAAGGTTCCATCTGCCAACATAACATTAAATGTCTTCATGACAGATGACAAAATCATAAAACAAACAAGACATAACCATACATGAAGTATAATCTTACATTTTAAGAGTATCGATCTAAAAATATGTTGTATAGTAATGAAAGGACATAATTCCATGTAGGATGAACATACTTAAAAGTGAATGTACGATATGTAATGTGACGGCCATGCCACAATGATGCGCACTAAAGAAAAAAAATGGTGCAAATGAAGATTCATAGATTCATGAATAGATACAGATTACTGCGTTTATATTGCGCTTTTCTAAGACACTCAAAGCGCTTTGCAGGAGAATCTTGCCTCAGCCCCCACCAATGTGCTGCACCCACCTGGGTGACGCACGGCTGCCATTTTACGCCAGAATGCTCGGCACACACCAGCTGACGCGAAGAGGGAGAGAACAATGTCTTTATGCCAGTTAGGCACATATGGGCGCCATATAGCGCTTGGCTGTGCAGCGAGGCATATGGAGACATGACTCTCTGTGGGAGAGATGACACTCCAGCAGTCGTGTTGCTTGGCTAAGTGTCTCCACGGTGGGCACTTTGAGTGACGTGGGTGGTGTTTAAACGGTGACTGTATCTGCTGTGCCTGGGCTCAGCTCAGACGTGAGAGCGATGGAGAACTAGGTGGGTGACCTGTGATGTTCACTCCTTTGCCCAGGTGCTGACCCACCTGAGAGTGATCGAGGAGAGGATGAACGAGTCTCTGGGGCTGCTGTACAAAGTCCCAGGCATCGCCGACCAGATCCAGGACCAAGTGGGTGAGTCTCCCCCAAGCAACGCCTGTTCTCCTCCTCCCTCCTCCCTCCTCTCTTCTTAGTCATTTATCTGCCTCCTTAGTCCTGAAAATCCATCAGTTTATTTGTGGTCGTCCATGATTTCCTCTCTCTGTCTGTCTCAGCTACCATCTGTTTTCTCTCTTCTGATGCATTCATATTTATGCTTTCCACCACAAGCTGCTGCAAACCCCCAGTAATTATATACCCTGAACCATGTCTTATATTAAACTAAATCTGTGAAGCTGTGTTGGTGTCTGCAATAGCCTATGAATAATAGAATTTGAAATAAATGTCTTTGATATGAGAGGTCATTTTGAAATGGGTACCATATTTTATTCCCGATTCCCCTTTTTCCTTCTCTTTTTTTCCTCCCCTCTCCCTCTCCCCCGTTCTCCTCGCTCCCTCTCTCCCCCTCCTCTGTCTCCCTCCCCCTCTCTTCCTCCATCTCACTCCCTCTCCCCCACTCTCTCCCTTTCTCCCCCACTCTCTCTCCCTCCCTCTCTCCCCCTCTCCCCCTCTCTCTCTCCCCCTCTCTTCCTCCCCTCTCCCTCCCTCTCTCCCTCTCTTTCCCCCTCTCCTGCCTCTCTCTCCCCCCTCTCCCCTGTCTCCCCTCCCCCTCTCCCTGTAGAAGATGTGCTGCAGAGGGAGCAGTCAGAGATGTCCCAGCAGATCTCGTCTCTGCAGAGCGACACGCGCGTCAGCTACGGTAACGACGCTCTGATGCCCGACCTGCCCGACAGCTCCGCCCCCCCGGAGGAGGCGGGGCCAGGCCTGGAGGGGGCGGGGCCAGGCCTGGAGGGGCTGGGCTTCATCCACCCCGAGAGCTTCGGACAGGCCAACACGCAGAACCAGGGTAAAGGAAAGGGCCCTCTCCAAAAGACCAAGAGCTGTGCTTATAGCTATAATTAACCACAGTGTGCGTTGTGTGTTTAATTATCACATGGTAACATTGTCATAGCAAGTATTATATCATGGATAGTAATATACAAAAACTAGATGCTCACCTTCTCTCTCTCTCTCCTTTTTTTCCCAGTTGAACCAGTCGATGTACGCCCTGCCCCTGATAGAGGACTTCCTACTCGACCAGGTACATGGTTGTGGTGTGTGCATGTGTGTGTATGTGCGTGTGCTCTCGTCTGTCTGTGTCTGTGTTTGTCTGTGCATTTGTGTGTCTAATTGTCAGTATATTCTCTCTCTGCCAGGTTCTGGTCTGAAGCCAGAGGAGGTTCCTGAGCTGAGGATGGATTCTGAAGTGAGACAGAGTGCTGGATATGAAGTCCACCACCAGAAACTGGTACATACACCGGGCGTATATAGACACCTACACACACATACTGTATATACCTCCCATGTATACACAAAATGGAGTACATTTTGATGCGATCGCAGATCCTGAGCCAGGTCTGTTCCCAGCTGTCCTCTTGCCCAGTTGAAAGGTAGCGTTGTCATGGTAACCATGGCCTGCTGAGACCGGGGTCTGAGTCCTTCCAGAGAGAACCTCACATCATTCTGCACTCTGAATCAAAGCGTTCTGCATGCTGCGAAAATGTCTGTATCAGAGTCCATCTGTCTTAGAGGGTTTAAGTCACGTAGACTCAAGCCTCCCCCGCTACAGGCATGGTTTAACCCCTCTCTCTCCCTCTCTCTCTCTCTCTCTCTCTCTCTCTCTACCTCTCCATCTCTCTCTCCATCTCTCTACCTCTCTTCCTCTCTCACTCTCTCTCCCTCTCTCCCTCTCTCCCTCTCTACCTCTCCATCTCTCTCTACCTCTCTTCCTCTGTCCCCCTCTCTCTCCCTCTACCTCTCCATCTCTCTCTACCTCTCTTCCTCTCTTCCTCTCTCTCCCTCTCTCCACAGGTGTTCTTCGCTGAGGACGTGGGCTCCAATAAGGGAGCGATCATCGGGCTGATGGTGGGCGGGGTCGTCATAGCGACCGTCATCGTCATCACCCTGGTGATGCTGAGGAAGAAGCAGTACACGTCCATCCATCATGGAGTGATAGAGGTGAGAAGGGAAGAGCGACTGATGGAGGAGGAGGGTGGAATTTAGAAATCTCTTTCAAGAGAGACCTGGCCAAGAAAGCAGCAATTGATTTTAGACACATCAAAATTACAACATTCAACAGCTGTTTGAAATTTCACATCTGGTTACACCAGAGTAGTCTGTTGTGCAACTAAGGGTCGAAGTATTTACAAATTCCCCTGCATTTTAAAACATTAATACTTGCTTTAAAATCATTTGGTGATACAGGGGGGGGGGGGGGGTTGAGTGAACCCTATGTAGCGCGAAGGAGGGCCAGCCAACTTTCCTATAAAGAGTACAGTGATGTGTCAAAAAATTGCTGATACTGTCTAATAAATCGTAAATAAAAGTGGTCCCAGGATTGAGCCCTGTGGCACCCCGTTCTGTAAAACACCAGGTGTCATCAAACTGAATGCATTGCGTTCTGAAACAAGAAACTGTCTTGAGAGAAAATAATAATCTTTGAAAATTTGATCTGCAGTGTCAAACGCCTTTGACAGGTCAATGAAAAGGGTGACATGGTGTTGCTTCTTATCCAGAACATTGATGACATCATTCACCACTTTCATTGCTGCAGTAGTGGTGCTATGCTGCTGTTGCTGAAAAATGATCCGATCACACACCAGTGTCTCCAAAACCTTAGCCTTAAACGGGAGATGTAGGGGGAGCGAGGAGAGATGAAGCAGGGGATGGAGTGATGGAAGAGAAATGAAGGGAGGTGAAGGGAGGAGGGTGAAGAGATGGAGTAGAGATGCATGGGGAGTGTGGAAAGATAGGGAAGGGATGGAATGATATAGTAGAGATGGAGGGAAGGGTGGAATGATGGTAGAATGATGTGTGTGTGTGTGTGTGTGTGTGTGCAAACAGGTGGATGCAGCAGTGACCCCAGAGGAGCGCCACCTGTCTAAGATGCAGCAGAACGGCTATGAAAACCCCACCTACAAGTTCTTCGAGCAGATGCAGAACTGAGGACCTGGGCCACTCCGCCATCTCGCAAACCCTTCCCCTCTCACCCTCCCTCCCACCCCCTCCCTCAATCCCAGTCTGAGAGCTTTTTACAGGACAGTGTGGGCAGGGCAGACGCACGCATCATTCCCTGTCATCCGCTTTCTCACCACATGCGCCAGCGCCGTCTCTGAGCTCCGCGCCCAGTGGCCGTAGACGTGTGCTTCTCACGTGGCTGTCTAATTTCATATCGGTTGTGATTGACTTTATCCCCCCCCCCCCCCCCCCTTTCTGACCGGCCTGCCCTGCTCTCACGATGGAGACGGAGTTTCCCGTCTCCGAAAGCTTATAAAAACAGCGGTGTTTGTCGATGAAAAGGCAGCCATGTTCATTTAAATCAGCTTGGCTTGTCACTTATACACATCGCACTCTGTCGTGATTGGTGCAGATCTGTATGTGAGCGTGCCAGTCTCTACACTGTCCTGCACCGCCCCCTCCCACGCCACTGCCTTCGTGTAGAATGGGTCAGTGGGGGGAGGTGGAAAAAGTCATCAGTCGTTCCCCTGTCCTCTCCTCTCCTCCCCTCCCCTCCTCTCTGTGCACTTGGATGACAGCTGGGCTGTGTTAAACCACGCCAGGTTCTTAACGGGGAAAATGATGATGATGATGCTCTTCAATGAGCTCTTTATGTTAGGATTATGCTGTTTTGCGTTTGTTTTTCCAAAAAACAATCAAAAGAGAAAAAAACAAATACG
This sequence comes from Conger conger, assembly GCF_963514075.1. Classification (NCBI taxonomy): domain Eukaryota; kingdom Metazoa; phylum Chordata; class Actinopteri; order Anguilliformes; family Congridae; genus Conger; species Conger conger. Next base: position 24,747,672 of record NC_083776.1, read on the forward strand.
AAAAAAAACACTGAAGGAAAAGTGTGGGGGGGGGACCTTTTTTTATTTGCGTGAACTGTATTGAATTAGTGACCGAGACTAACTGTATCTATTTAGTGCATGACTATAATGACGAGAGAAAAATAGATTTTTGTTCTGCTACTTGGACTGGTCTTTTCTCAAGTAGAGATTGTGTAATTTAGCAGGATTGTAAATTTAGTGTATTGTGATCACGTGATTTAAAGAAAACAAACAAAAAAAAGAATTCAGAATGTGGTCTGCTCATCACGGAGACATGCTTTAAGAAACTGACGCTTTTGTTTTTAATCATGCCATGCCCCCTCTAGTGGTCAGAGATGGGAATGCAGAACGGATTTTAAGGGGTTGGCTAGCACTACGTGTGTAATTATTTGAAAGTTTTATTTTGTTGGCTTACTATGCATTCTCAGAGAGTATATTATTTAGAGGGTCTTTATTCAGATTTATTTTGCTTTTTATAACATGTTTTTCAGGAGTGGGAGGGGGTTTGGTTTATGTTTTTGGGGGACTGGAGTGGGACTGAGTGTATTCCCCATTCTTGTTTCTGTATCTGTGCATATTTCATATGTGAAAATGATATTGGTCCAAAGCAGTGGTTGTTCCCTCCTTCTTCCTTTCCTACGTTTATCTTATTCAGGGGTGACAGGGAGGGGGGTGTAAAATTAATGAGAACCATTCCCTCAACCACCTCTCTCTCTCTCTCTCTTTCACTCTTTACACACACACACACACACGCACACACACACACAAACACACACACACACGCACACACACACACAAACACACACACACACACTCTTTGACACTTTCTCTCCTCAAAAGCCCTTTAGCCGTTGCCCAGTCCACCACAGCTATACACTCAGCCCATCCTGTGTGTCCTGTAGGGTTTGTGAGGTCATCAGAGGACACATTAACACACACCCACCACGCCCCAGCTCCTCTGGCCCCCCTGTACTGAACCTCCATCTCATTTCACCCCTCCCCAGTTTACTCAGTTAGAGTTACTCCTGTGTATTTATCTATCCGCAACTTTTAAATATGCGAGTACAGTATATTGTACTGAATGTATCAATATATGGTGAGTTCATATGGGAGCACCTGTGTTCTGCCCCCACCGATCTGCTCCAGGCCCCAGATTTGGGCCCCACACCTTCCACCTCTGGGGGTCATCGGTCCAGAAATGTAACTGCTTTTCTAAAAAAATCCGGCTGTCCGTTTACTGTCCGATGAGTACAGAGATGATTGAGAGATGGGATTATTTGGGAAGACGGTCCATTGCTTTTGCCAGATTCCAGCGCGTCTGGAAACTTAAATCGCTCACACAGCCCAACTCCTTCAGCAATTCAGTCCGTGCGCGAGAGGGGAAACCGCTAAATCGATAGCTTATTTACGGACAGCTTTCTTTCTGTTGCGACCTATAGATTTTTCATTTTCTGTGTTTTCAAACGGTGAAAAAATGTGTACGTGGGAAAAGGTAACTGCTTCAAAATGATTATTGATTTTTTTTTTTTTTGAGAGCGTAATGTTTGTTTGAATTTAATTGGCCCCAAATGGAAGATTCCTGCAAGGCTGGAAGGGCGGTCACCTTCATGCAGGGAAGAATTGAGGGCCAGGGCCCACATAGGCTAAAAGCATGTCGCCACTCTCCCTACAATAACACAGGAGCTGGTATCCTCTCACTAAGCTCCTTCTACACCCCCCCCCTATAGGACAGGGGGAGTCAAATCTAATCCCCACACTATGGACCATTAGGCAGAGGAGAGAACCAGCAGTACTGAGTATACCTGTTCTAGGACCACCGTGCCCATCTCACTTGAGTGTCCCTGGGCAGGAAACTAAGGGGAGAGGAGTCATAACTAATTTGGACAGGCTGCTCTCCATTGCCTCATCCCGTCAACTGCCAAAGTGAGAGTAAGAGTAGCCACTGAGGTACAAAGTTAGAAAACCATACTTGGATGGTGAGAGAGGGTAAAAGTAGTATGCAGATGGGTTTCTAGTTTTTTGTATTTTGTATTTTTAGTTAAAGCAAGAAAAGCCTCCGTTTTCATTTAATGTGATTGTTACGCTGTTGCAAAATCTTCCCCCTACATTACACTACACAACACAAGCCAAAGCTCTTCAGATCGGTGCAGTTTTTGTAAAGAAGGGGTCAGGACTGTACCAATATCTGAATGACTAGCAGGGGTCAGGACTGTACCAACACCTGAAGGAAGGAAGGGGATGGGAGTTGGAAATGCAGTGATAAGAGTGAATTGTTGTATTGTGAAGTTGTTTCTTTGGTGTTGTGATGGAGTGCCTGCAATGGTCAGTAGGGGGCAGTAGAGTTAGCAGGGTTTTTCCTTTTATGTGATTTTTCTGTGCAACTGTACAAACCATTTGCTTTGACAGGGAAAGCTTTCTACACTGTATTACATAAATAAAGTTCAAAATGTACATACAGCCTCCCTGAGAGTTGTGTGCTGATCTTTGGGAGTCTCTGGGTATTCGGGGCCCCAGCAAGTGATATTTGACCCATGTTCAGTGGCTCCTTCTCAGTCTCTGCAGACCTGAATCCAGGGGAACAGCGGCACCGCAGATTGGTTAAAATACCACGGTATGTACACAAGGTACCCCAGGGGTGTACACGGGCTGATCCTTTTCAGGGTTTTGTGCCAACTTCTGCTCTTAATCATTTCTCAGTCATGTCTTCATCTGACATTTGTATCAGTCAAGTGCAAGTGCACCCTAAAGATTTTACTGGGCTTAAGTACAGAAGTGAAGCAGCATAGCTTATAGAGCTGTCAGAAAACACAAATTAAGGTAGACAAAACCCTGCAGGCTAGCGCTCCAGGACTCCTATAGAGGGTAGTATAGGAACTTTGTTGCATTCAGAATAATACAAAAGTGTTATCGGTACAAAATTGTACAAAAAATACAATAGTCCTTTTCCTTGGTTCTCTGTGTAAGCATTAAAAACGGGTCTTGACATCTGCTGAAAATATCCCCAGGTTGAATGGGAAGCCACATCTCCCGAGTCAATAGTAGTTGTGTTTTTGCAACAACTATTGATTTGCCCACTTGCTGTGGTTGGTGACAGCACTGTTGAAATATAAGCTATAAAGTGCACAAGCTTTTAGAGGGAACAAGCAGTCAGAAGGGATTTTCTTTACCTTCTGGCATTAGGACAAGTGTTACTGCAAACCGGTTTCCCTGATCTTGACAATGGCCTCAATGTCCCCAAAAACACGTTTAATCCATTGGAGAGCAGGTTTTTGGAATGTTTTTTCAAAGTTAAGTCAGTGTTCTCGAACTCCATTTCAATTCGCTTTCAGTTGCCAGTAGTGATCAGTGTATCAGCATTAGAATGTTAATTACAAATATGCAATTACAATATTCTCAAATCATACACCTTAAAAGCTTTAAAATAATCCTCCCTTTTACACATTTTTAAATAGACCCAGAGTCACACCATTTGGGCCTCAACAGCCTTGTGTTAGTCATGTGACTGGGATATTTTTGTGTTAAAACCATGACTAAACTCCTTTTCTTGGGTCATGTGAATGCCTTGCAGAAGGAACCGATCAGTCTGACACAGGGATAAGAAAAGATGCCTCTTTATTGCCCCCTGGTGGACTAGAAAGGTCCACGCTGGGTAAATCTCCAAAAGAAAGAAGTACTTCAATTGAGGATACACTGCCCCTGTGGTTATCAAAAACATGGAGTATATACAATGGAAATGCTACAACTGACTTCACTCAGAGCCAAACACAAGTCCCATTCACTCTGGACACCTACAAATGGTAGTCCATTATCATACAGCAGGGCTGCCCAACCCTGTTCCTGGAGATCTACAGTCCTGTAGGTTTTCACACCAGCCCTAACAAAGCACACCTCTTTCAACAGATACAGACCTCAGAGTTGCTGATTAGTGGAATCAGGTGTGCTAAATTAGTGTTTAAATGAGAACCTACAGGATGGTAGATCTCTAGGTACAGGGTTGGGCAGGCCACACACACACACACACACACACACACACACACACACACACACACACACACACACACACACACACACACACACACACACACACACACACACACACACACACACACACACACACACACACACACACACACACACACACACACACACACACGACTGTACCGGAGAGACCCAGTAGGACCCAGAGAAAGGTCCCCAGCACCAGTGTCCCAGACGGAGCATTTTCACTCTTTAGAGGAAAGCAGTTCAGTTCCACTGGTCTGCTGACTGTGTCCTACTCACAAGTACAGCCACCCCACACACACAGCACTCATCACACATCTCCTCCCAACCACGCCCGCCCGCCGCCCGCCCCCCGCCCCCCCCCTCAGCAAGGCTTCCAGCCCCCCCCTCCGCAGCACAGCGCCCCTCCCTCGCGCCGTCATCCAATCGGACGCTGGCACGCGCGGCGTGCGGACAGCGGGTTGGCCGGCGCCGGGGTTGAGCCTCAGCTGTCCTTCTCCAGGGCGGTGGTGGCGAGCGTCACCGTGGCCACGGGCTGTCCCAGGCTGTGCAGCTGCATCCTGGCCAGCTTCTTCTGCTCGCACTCCGTCACCAGGTGGTTCAGCTCGGCCGCGCTGTAGCCGATCAGCGTCTTCAGGTCGCACACAAACTTGTACACGAAGCGCTTGCCCTGCACCTTGCAGATCATGTCCCCGTCGTAATAGTATCTGCAGAGGCCAGGGCAGACGGACACCGTTAAGGAACGGCCACCGGACAGAAATGTGTTCAGACGGTACGTATTATGTGAGTAACTGAGTAAAGGTAAAATGGCCGGAGAGACGCACAAACATGGAGCAGGCACTGTATCCATTCACGACTGGAGTATATAAAACAATAGGCTACGAGGGATATGAAAACAATGCTGTTTGTAGCTAATCGCATAAGTGTCTTAAGGGGTGGCCTGGAGTGTAGTGGTTACAGTGCATGACTGGGACCCGCAAGGTCGGTGGTTTGATCCCCGGTGTAGCCACAATGAGATCCGCACAGCCGTTAGGCCCTTGAACAAGGCCCTTAACCCTGCATTGCTCCAGGGGAGGATCGTCTCCTGCTTAGTCAACTGCACGTGGCTCTGGATAAGAGCGTCTGCCAAATGCCATTAATGTAATGTAATGTCTTAAACATTCCACACTCTTAGAAGCCTGACATCTTAGTACTACAGACCAACGGGATAGTCTGCATTTACAGACAGACGGACGGACAGGAAAGAGCTGTGCGGGCAAAGACAGTCAGACTGACACACAGGCAGGCAGACACACAGACAGGCAGACGGACGGACCTCAGTGCCCGGCTCAGCTTCTCGTAGTTCATGGTGGGCTTGTTCTTGCGCTGGCCCCACTTGTGGGCCACCAGCTCGGGCTGGTTGAGTTTGAACTCGCCGTCGTCCCCCACCCAGGAGATGCAGTCGCGCGCGTCCTTATCCGTCAGCAGCTCCAGCAGGAACTGCCACAGCTGGATCTGCCCGTTGTTGCCTGGGAGACGGGGTGATAGGGGAGAGCAGGGCGCTTGAGCATGTGGCTGAGGAACACCCTGTGCTGTCCAAATTACACCATGAGCCCAGGTCACACATGGAGCACACACACTACCCAACCAGCTGCAGTGGCCCCACACACACACACACACACACACACACACACACACACACACACACACACACACACTTACTTATCTCCTCAGGTTATTTAAGTTTATCCTGCTCTCTCACTCACACACTTTATCTTTCTCTCTCTCTCCCTGTGACACACACACTCTGTCACACACAGACACAAACAGACACACACACACACACACACTCTCTCTCTCTCTCTCTCACTCACTCTCTCTCTCACTCTCTCTCACTCTCTCTCACTCTCTCTCCCTCTCTGTCGGTGTCTCTCTCTCACACTCTCTCTCTCTCTCTCTCTCTCTCTCTCTCTCTCACACTCTCCCTCCCTCTGTCGGTGTGTCTCTCTCACACACACACTCTCTCTCTCTCTCTCTCTCTCTCTCTCTCCCTGTCACACTCACTCACAAACACACACTCTCTCTCTCTCTCTTTCTCCCTCTCTCTCTCTCTCACACTCTCTCTCCCTCTGTCGGTGTCTCTCTCACACACTCTCTCCCTCTCCCTGTCACACTCACTCACAAACACACTCTCTCTCTCTCTCTCTCTCCCTCTCTCTCTCTTTCACACACACACTCTCTCTTTCTCCCTCTCTCTCTCTCACACACACACTCTCTCTCTCCCTCTCTGTCGGTGTCTCTCTCACACACTCTCTCCCTCTCTCTCTCTCTCTCTCTCTCCGTGTCACACTCACTCAAAAAACACACTCACACACACACTCTCTGTCTGTCTGTCTGTCTGTCTGTCTCTCTGTCTGTCTGTCTGTACCGGTGCGGTTTCCGGGCGAGCTGCGGTCCTCTCCTCCAGAGATGCGGGGGGCTCTCTGCACTTTGCTCTGCTTGGTGGCCAGAACCTTAATGGTGGCAGGAGGAGTCTGCTGCACTGAGGCAGGGATGATCTGCACAGCTGACAGGCCGAAAGAGGGACAGCAATTAACACGTGCAGCAGGACGTCATCACATACAGGGAAATAATACATTACATACAGGAAGGCTACAGGTTACACACAGGGAGGAGGCTTCACACGAGAAAAAGTAAGAAAAAAACTGAAGAAACTCACGCTGGTCGATAGTCACTGTGGCGATCTGGCCAGACTGGTCCTGACTAGCCAGTACATCTAAAGAGAACATTCACAGGTGTGTCAGTACCACACTAACCTCACCACTTAAGACATATTCATACACAATTCTGCTACACACACTTCACTAACAACCCCCCCTACACACAAACACATATGACACACACGCACGCACGCACGCACGCACGCACGCACGCACGCACGCACGCACGCACGCACGCACGCACGCACGCACGCACGCACGCACGCACACACACACACACACACTTCCCCTTTACTCACACTTGCGCAGAAGCTCCAGGTGGCTCCACAGTATCTCCCCGTGAGGGACCCTCAGTAGGAAGTCCTCCTGGGTGAAGGCGCAGAGCTCCCTGCCTGCGATGTGGATCCCCCCGACGTCCACGTCCACCATGCTGAACTCCTTCATCACCCACACCGCCCAGTGGATCACCTGGTCCGCACTCCACTGCACAGGGTCTGCAAGAGCCGGGAGCTGTAGGGTCTCTCCACCGCACACTGACCCCTCCGCCCCTCACACAGGGCCCTGCGGAGGCCTACTCACCGTAGGGGATGCCCAGGCGGACCTGCTCCTTCCGGTACCCCTCCAGGGCGGCGGCCCAGCGGGTCACCTGCTCCGACGTCTCGTCCGCCACCATGGAGCGGTCCAGAGCGATGACCTGGCCCTCCTCCACCAGCTGGCCGTCCTCTGCCGAGGCCGCGTCCGGATCGATCACCACCTCTACCGTCTCCACCGGCTTCACAATCTCCAGGATGTTCAGCCTGGGCTCCACACCTGGCGCGAGAGAGTCTATGGGATTACAGGCCGTCAACACACGGCCCCGCCATTTTGTTTCAGCGAGTTCAACTGCAGCGGACGGCAGACTGCGCATGCGCTACCTTGTCTGGAGATGACCTGAACGCTGAGCTGGACTGTGCCATCGGTCTTCACGCCCTGGTCGAACAGGCTGTGGTCGGGGTCCAGCTGAAGCAGGAGAGGGAAGGTCAGAGCTCAGAGCCTCAGACACAGATACGCAAACGTCCCAGATGTCTAAGTGTAACTGTGCTGTACCAGGATGTCCTGCAGACAGATCTCATGACCGTCCAATGAACACTGGAGGCGGGGCTCCAGCAGCTTCTTCAGGTTGCCGATTGGCTCATTGATGTCAATGGCCTGTGTGACAAACTCAGCAGTGATGGTCTGCTCCTCCACCCTGGTGTGTGGTCAAAGAGCACAACAATAAATTAACAGAATTCACACATAAATACATGTAAAGATAAGACACTCTATCCTAGTTACTTAGGACAGCCACAGTGCAGTGCAGGGGTTAGGGGCTTTGTTCAAGGGCCCAAGAGCTGTGCAGATCTTGTCATGGCTACAACGGGGCTTGAACCATCAACCTTCCAGGTCCCAGTCATTTACCTTAGTGGCTACACTACGAGTTGCCCCAATACAGCCATAACTCACTCACCCCTCTTCCATACACTCCTGCTTCTCCTGCCCATCGATCTCTATCTCTATCAGTTCCTCCGTCTCTCCTTTTGACATTGCGAACACCAGTCTGAGTCTGCAGAGAAAGAGAAAGTGTCCAATCAGAAAGAGGAGAGGGAATGCTTGTACAAGGTTTGGGAATCTGTGTGAGTGAGTGGCATTGTGTAAGCTTATGATATGACAATAAAATGTCAGACATGCCTAAGAAATTAAGAGAAATGAATACTCAAGTATACAAAACATACACAACCTTCTTCACAGAATGAAATTATGTAAAATTTAGGGTGAAAAACATTTCACTTGTCCATTGCATTGCTGCATAAAAGGACTGCATTGAGGCAAATAACCATCATGCAGGAACTGTAAAGAATACCACTACAGTATTACATATGGAATACATTCATTTTCTAACAAGCCAGCTAAATATATAAACGTTGAAATATTGTAAAATAAGACATGGGTACGTTATAAGTCTACACTGTAGTGCAGTTCTCTGTGTCAGGGGGTAAATGGTGCTGGACCGTTATAAGTAGCTAGCTACTAGCTAGCTATTTTGGAACATTCCTACGTTCTGGTTCATGGAATATTGGGCGCGCGGATAGCGACCTACGCAAAACCGAGGCTTTCTTGTATTCTGTTAGGCCTAACGATCATTTAGTACCTAAATTACACAACAATGTATTAGCTATACAGTATTTGGCTAAAAACACAGGATTCACATCCTTATATTATTACATTGTACGGCAATTTATACATTTAGCTAACAAGCTAAGGTTGAAGTTTTAGGCCACCAGCAACTATTTGCCAAAAGAGGCCGGATTTCTGGACTCAAGGAGGGAACCGCGCCCAGGCTAACAGGGTACAGTGAGTCACACATTTCCGATCGATTATAAAAAGAAGACCACCGCTGATTAAATTATCGCTGCATTTTCGGTGCAATATTGAGGTCCATTGTACACCGGACATTTCTTTCAAATGTGGAAACTTAGAACGGAAATGGAAGAAACGGAAACAAAACAAAAGACGGGTAATGCAAAGCAGGCCGGAAATCCTGGCAACGGCGGCAGCTAAGCAGGAAAGATTTATTTCCAGAACTCGGTGACATTTCTGCAGGTGGACCAAGGAAAGTTTTCGAAAAAGATAACTCGTTGTTTCCACCTGTATTAACACAAGAAATATATGCATTTCGACCGTAGGTAGCCATTACAGCTACTTGTTCCACTCCAGAACCAGGTAAAGTCAAGCGACCTACTGCTAGCTAACACGTTAACGTTGCACATGAGCTGCGGTGGCTCGCTAATGTTACTAGTGCATGCTCGCTAACGCGACAACGTTATCCAGTTAGGCACCAACCACCCTTTCACTTGTAATATACACATAGGTAAGTTTATATTTGCTTCTCGGTCACACTCAGCTCCTAGACTAGCTATATGTTTCCAATGAGTCCTTATTCGACAGTGTAAGTAGTGCTAATTAGCTGCTTGCCATGTTACGTTAGGCTAGATAAAGTCGGACAACACATCAGTTGCTCTTTTTATATAAGTTACCTAGCTTTGATGGTTAATTTGATATACTTTCACAAACTACCTAGCAAGTTACGTAAAGCAAATAAACCACATACAGTATTTTTTGCAAACTGTAGAGTGCCAGTTCAGCGAGTTGGCTGCTGCGCTAAAGTTAAATAGCGCGGTCGCGGCCCGCCAACAGTGTGGGAAGTAATAGCAAACGAAGTAAATAAAGATTAAATGTACATATTAGTTGTTTTTAAACATACCTCTTAGAGAATATCCAACAAACGTGATGCAGACAGCTAGCTAGCTAGCTACCCTCGGTTGTAGTGATGGTAGTGTCCCTCCGAGGCTTAACGTTAACTCACACTATTTGGTCTGCGTAAGATTGGAGGGGGAGGGGGTAAGTTAGCTAGCAAAAGAGAAATAACATAACACAGTGGACAGCTAACGTTACACGTTTTCGATTCATGAACGGTTTAGCTTCGGTACAATTCAGAGGTATGGTCGCAGATGCAATTGTTTATTTAAACTTAAAGAGAAATGAAAAAGAGAAAAGTATTTATTCCCCCTTTTTAAATCCTAAAAGAAAAACTTCAGAGGACAAATAGCTACTGTAGTTGATCATTTTGACGCAACCTTTGGAAATAGTTAAAACGAAAGGAGAATTTGTCCGTTGAGTTACGTGATTGCTTCAAAGCTTCAACTTAATTAGCAAATGTAGCCTATTACACTGGTGCGATGTCTGCAAAGGAACGGGCGTTTCAGGCGAAAGCATTTGGCTAAGCTACTGTGGCTACAATGCTACGGATTTGCGTTGCACCCACAATGCAGCACTCCCTCGTCAGCCATATTGGTACGTCGAGCTCAGGGGACTAGTGTGAACTACAAGGTGACTGCTTATTTTCGTATTTTATTAGACATGTATGTTGTTCCGTTATTTATGTAAAAAATTGTTTAACGTCCGTACATTGATTATGTTTTAGCATGGTTAGAACCCAAAGGTCAGGCAAGATCCCTGCATTGTCAAACCGTGCCTGGCTCGCGATCGAGCTTTAGAGCTGAGCGTGGGTGTATGGGATTTTCAGTGTAAATAGCAAGCTTGCTAGGTGCTGTGTGGTTGCTTTTTAATTTTGTCATTGCCACATTAACGTTACTTTAGTCTCGTCTGGTAAGTTGTATTAACTGTATAGGCATACTTTAGTAAACTTGACCGCTGAATATGTTCTGATGTACACTGTTTAAGAACCAGAAGTGTCACTCTGCCAGTATAGATGTGAATCTGACCCCTCTGCCTCATTGTGACCTCTGTATCTTTCTCTGTGTGATGTTTAGCAGCATGGCCCTGAACCGCCTTTTCCAGCTCTCCTCCCTGCTGCGGTCAGCAATCACGCTGACCCTCCGCAGGAACATCGGCTTCTCCGCCGTGGCTTTCAACCGGGCCAAGGACCTGGACCCCATCCAGAAACTGTTCCTGGACAAGATTCGAGCCTACGACAGCAAGAGCAAGTGAGCAACGCCGACTCGTGTCGCCCGGGACACCCAAATGTAGAACTCCTTAGCCATGTTGGAGTTGCAGAATAATGTCGTTTAAGCTTTGCTGTGGCAGAATTTGGCATGCAGACGCTGCAGAAGCAGGGTTGAATAGCAGTTCTCTGATTGGCTGTTGTGTCCCTCAGAGCTGCCGGGGGCATAGTGGACGCTGGACCTGACTATCAGAAGAACCTGTCTGAGGAGATGACAAAACTGCAGAGGCTCTACGGTGGGGGTGACCTCAAAAAATTCCCAAGTTTCAAATTCCCAGGTGAGTCGGAATATTGCTGGTTGATATGTTATCACATTCCAGGTTTACAGAATCGGTTGCAGTCACTGAATAATGTGCTTATAATATTGTGAATGCTGGAAAGAAAATAACACAAGGTTCACAAAGTGCGCAAAGTATTGGTTACTTTACGGTATAGATTTATCAGCTTTTTAAGTAAATTAATGCCATTTTATATTCGCATATGGGTTTAGATAAAGATATTAATTGATTTTATTAAAGTGGTTTGTGGCGGCATGGATGGTGCAGTTGGTAGCACTGCCGTCTCAGCAAGGAGGTCCTGGGTTCGAATCCCCGTCGCCCGGGGTCTCTGTGTGAATGAATAAAGTGGTTTGTATGCTGAAGCCTTTGAACAGAAACAGTAAATAAGACTAAAGTCCTTTCCATAACGATCATAATTGTCTTCTTTCCTCAGAACCCAAGTTGGATGAAGTGGCACCCAAATGAGGAATCCACATCCTAATGTCTCTGTTCTATTTGTCAACACTAATTATTATTTGTATTATTTAGTAAATTAAACTCTATGGAACACTGTCTATCGTGTGGATTCTTTTCAGCAGTAAGATGATTTCATTGAAGGTTGTCGTGAACCATGACTTGCAAGTCTGCTCTGCGTTTGGTAGTCACACCCTGTACATTGGCCTTCCCTGTCATTAGTCCTCATTGAAGTTCAGTCAGTCACCCTCATGAAGTACAGAAAATGTCCTCCGGTCGTGCACGGATGGCTCATTGAGTGTATTCAGCTGATAAACTACGTAGTCTATTCTGGTGTACTGTCCATCTTTGTTATTAATATTGACTCCAGGCTGGTTGCCCCACTATAACTACAATTTAGCTCCATTTCTGGAAACTTTTTAGGTCAGAGGCTGACATTGAAGCTAAAATGAATGGCACCTCAGTAATATGGGTTAATGCATCACAGAAGTAACTGCCAATGGGAAATGGGTGAAAAGGAACAAGGTTGTTGAATAATAAAAGTTTTTCACACCACAGTTTGGTTTGCATACAACTTTACAAAGAAAACCAGCTCTAGGTAATGCTGGCTGATTGCTAAGGAAAGTACCTTTATACAGATGTTCAAAATTGCTTGTTTAACAAGTGGCATCGTTTAACATTAACAAACTTAAGAAAAGATAAATGTTTAATACTGATTCACAAAGCTTCGGTGCAAAAAAACAGGTGACTCCATTCCAGTTCATTCTTGCACTCTGACTAAAACAGCTGCAAAACCAAGAACCACATGTAAAAACATTCACTAAAAAGATAAAATATTTCATTTTCAATACATTCTTAAAAAGACAGACACTGCAACAACAGCTATGAGGGCCAGAGTTGGAAAGTTCAGGGGTCACAAAGTAAAAATCCTGCCATGTGTTCCCCCCATGGATTTCTGCTGATTTCACCAATTCGTTTTACCTCCTGGCTGTAGAACTGTGCTAATTAGCAAAATCTGGGTGATTGGAACAAAATACTAGGAAGAACTTTTACTTTCTGAACCTGGATTTTCCGCTTCTGATAAGGGTGGAGGGGTTTCTACTCTCATGTAGACAATATGTACAGCCAAAGGAAAATAAAAAAAGTGGTACAGCAGGTTGTTTTTCTTTTCTCAGTGATTAAGGCTAAGGTTCAACTGACATTCGATCAATACGCAAACGGAAGGCAGTTCATGGATTGGCCAGTAGGGGGGTAGGTGGGCCATATAGATCTTTCTGTGAAGTAGAGCAGGGGGTGAAAGGTCAGTGTGCTGTCCTCCCTGCCTGTTCTCAGCAGACAGTGCAGTGCCCCTGACCAGCATGTTGATCACACCCTTTTTGGATTGATGGTTGCGCCCAATCCAGTTCTGCCGTTAGGATGTTGGTCGGGACAGCGCACCGAGTCCTCACAGCATGAAGGACTTGGTGTGTTTGAAGTCCTCAGCCTAGAGAGAAGTAGCCAGGCATTCAGTGATTAACTCTTACAGTACAGACCAACCCGTGCTTCTCTGACTGTGCAATAAGCCAGGCCATCAATAAACCTATTTTAAAAAAACAAAGCTGCTTTCTCCATCAGTAACATTCGGAACACAATACAAAGGCTGGCCATGAGCTTTCTGACTTGTAAGTAGCAACAGTTGTACACTGATGGCTGTTAAATAAATACAAATCATTCAAATGTAGCAGCATCCCAAAATATGAAAGAAGCTAACAGGAAGGCAACTTACATATTGTGGAGGGTTGTAGTTTGTGTTGTTGCTGGAAGATAAATAAATAATTTTAGATGCTATACTACAATGTGGCTGCTCTCCATTATAAAAGCTCATTAGTCCCTATTTATGCCCCTCCTCCAAGAGATCTTCTAGTGCTGTCCCAAGACCCTAGCTAGAAGAGGAAGTCAGAATCTCCTCTAACAGAAATGATCTGTAAACACACACACACACCGTCTCTTAATTTGTCTATCTGTCCCTCTGTCTCTGCCTGTCTGTCTGTCTGTCCGCCCCTGACTCACATGTCATCTGCTCTGTGCAGGTTCTGGCTGCTGATGTGGGCGATGCCATGACACTCTGGTATCCAGAAGGACCTGCAAGGTGAGGGGCAGGGGGCATATGGAGGTCGCAGGTCAGAGGTAACACGGTGATGGCACACACTGAAAACCATGCTTAGGGACATTAGCCAGGACACCAATGCAGGGGGGGCGCAGCCAATTACAATGCAGGATTTTGTTGGTGTTATGGGCAGGGAGAAATGGGAATTGAATGAAATTGGTCAATGGGAATTGTGAATAATTGGGTCACAGTGAATAATTCTAAGAGGCAGACAGGCAGACAGTCATGCTATTCAGTCAGGCAGTCAATATTATCTGCTTTTTAATCCAGTCAGTCTCTTCTGTTATTTGGATTCTTACTCCTGCGGTCAGCAAAACATCATACACAAGTTCATAAAATTAAATCATTCATACAAATGCTCTCTCTCACTGCCTGAACCAACTAACACTTTTAGTTCCACTTCATTGCCTATTACTCTGTTCTATCACAGTAGAGTGACATTATTACACTTCTCTCTGCTGATGTATTAGTAAGAAAATAAGAAACAGACCCTTACCTTCCGTTGTGGCCTTCTATGTCATTGGAAAGAAGGAAATGGAGAGAAGAGAATGGCAGAGAAAGAGAATAGGTTGAGTGATTTTACAGATGTGAATAACACACACAGTAACAACAGGTAAATGAACAATATGATTCTCTCACACTGGCCAGTCAACAGATTAACCCGAAGCTTCCCATAGCAGAATCCTGAGTGCAGCCTCAGTTTCAGTAAGACACATTCAGGAGAGCGGCCATTTCACTCGTCAGACTGATGAAGAATCAGACTCAGACATGCCAAGAATCAGAGCATAGAGGAGGCCGTACAGGCAGACTCACTTCTGAAGTAGCCCCGTCGATAGGCGTAGTAGACCCCGAGGCAACAAGCAAGGATTATGAAGATCACCACGACCACAGCAATTATCGCTGATATGTTCACATCGTCTGGGATGGAGCGGGAGATGAAGGGAAAGACCATACTGAGATTCACAAAGATCCTGAGCACAGTCTGTTGTAATGGCTAACACTGTTGCACGGCACACACAAATACTCAAGCTTCAGCACACACACTCACACACACACTCACCACACACACACACACAGACACACACACACACACGCACGCACGCACTCACCACACACACACTCACCAATCTTCATGTGTTTCCCGTCACAGCTCTTTGGTGCCCCCACTTCATTGGACGCCAGACAGTGGTACTGTCCCGTGTCAGCCCGCGAGACGGAGTTAAATCGCTGCGTGAGACAGGAGTGGAGGGGAAAGAGCGATAAAGGGTCATCTGCACTGAAATAGAACTGTGTAACAGGTGTAGTCTGTGCTGTACAGTGTTTGTAGTCTGCCTCATGCATTATAACATCTGTCATATAGTGTAACAGCTGTGGTCTGTGTTATTCAGTGTAACAGCGGCCGTCTGTTGTACAGTGTAGGAGCTGTGTTCTGTGTCATACAGTGTTAAGTCATAGTCTGTGCTGTACAGCTGTAATCTTTGTAGGGCATTGTAACAGCTCATACAGTGTAACAGCTGTAGTCCGTCTCACAGTGTAACAGCTTTAGTAAGTGCTGTACATTTGACAATTTAGCCTGTTCTGTAGTACAGTGAGACTGTTTTCGTCTGTAGTGCAGTGAAATAGCTTTAGTCTCTTTTGTTTTGTAGGGTAAGGTAGCTTGAGAGTAAATGAGAGAAAGGAATCAAATTGTATGTGGTCACATACTCAATCAAGCTAAACTACTTATGCCACTTGCATTATGCCGAATCAGTGAAAGAACATAATTATGTAAAAACTTCAGTACAGCCTTAATTGATCAAGATATTTGACTGCAACAACATAAGCCACACTTGAGTATTTTAATCATGTTTTTAGACTTAAAATCGTATTTCTATTATTTTCTGCCTAAATGAGACAAAACAATTGCCAATGAGGTGAGACAGCTTTACTTGTTTCACAATTTGGCAGTGGGGTAATACAATTTCACTTGTCAAGCAAAAAGTAACTTAAAACTTAAAAGGTAATATTAATAAGATCTAAGTCAACATTTAAGTCTAAATTTAAGACAAAGGATTTTTGTTGAGATATATATATAATTTTTTTTTTGCAGTGTACACCAGAGAACCAGTCTTTTGCCAGACTGATTAGTTGTATACCCCAGTGAATGGTCACTCACCAGGATGCCAGTATTGGTGTCCAGTGTGTAGGAGATGTTGGCCCAGTGAGTGACACTCAGCTTTTTGTTGTCCTTGAACCAAGTGTAGATGGCAGGAGGAACACTCTGTTTGTCCCTACAGCGCAATTCCACTGTACTGCCCGTTACTGCAGAACTGGGGATCTCGCACAGGGGTGTGTGTGGGGGTACTGGGGGGGCACAGAGAGATAGGGGAGAGAGGGGGGAAGGAGAGAGTTAGGGCAGGGTTGCACAGCTCCGGTCCTGAAGGGCCAGTCTGCATGCTGGCTTCTTTCTGGCTTCTTTGCATGTGTTTAAAAATGTGTTAGGGGGGTCTGTGTTGTAGGCTCTATTTCCCATGTCTTAGAACTGGCTGCTATGTAAGTGTGCATGGTGTCTTTCAGGTAGCTGATAGATTGATTGGAATGTTCTCAGGTGAGGCTAATTGTGGGCCTATTTAAGATCAGCTGTGCTGTCTTTTTGCAGCTAGGTTTGGGCAGTATGGTAGCAAAGCAGTTGCTTAGAATTGTATCAAAAACAATTTTAGATGCAACTGCCCAGGTAATATAGAAAGACTTTATTCACATTTTGCTTTATGTTTAAAGGAAGGAAGAGGAGAGGGTAAATGAAGGGTTCATAGCAGGAGATAAAACCTCCAGGAGGGTGGGAATGTGTAGGTGATTTGGGTTTGTCACCCTACAGCAGGGCCAGTCTCAGAGCTGGTTTTTGTTCCAAGCAATTACCTTAATACATTTTTCTGACAGCTCTAGAAATCATGTTGGTTTGCACATGTACTTGAGCACAGTACAATCTTTAGGATACACTTGCAGTCTGCAGTTGCAGCTGGTGCATATACAAATGTCAAGACATTATTTAGCTAATACAGTAATTAAGACCAGATCGGCTCCTGCTGTGGACCCCTGCCCTACAGACTAATTCAACTGTGTTTATACACAAACCTTTGGTTGTCCAAACAATTGACCAGTTTCATGACCTATCGAGGCCTAAACACACCTGGCATACAGCCTACAAAGAGAGCGAAAGCAGCCACAGAGTAACAGACAAATAGATGTAAAGGGGGAGGAAAGACAGGAAGTCCTACCGAGCACTTTCAGGGTGACGTTGGTCTCGCCCAGCTTGTCCCGGTCCTGATTAGCGCTGACTTCACAGCGGTATTCACCTGTGTCTTTCTGCGTCACCCTGTGCAGGGTCACCGTGGCCCCCTCCATCTTCGCACGCCCGGCAAAGTCCCCTACATGAACAAAGGGGCGTTGGTGTGAAATGGCACGGTGGCAGTGGAGTGGAAAGGTGGGAATGGTTTGGGTATACACTGTGCGATTTTTGCCGCAATTCTGCAGTCGCAGAGATTAGTCGCAGACGACTGATTTAGTGAATCTTAGCCTAGCGGAAAACTAGCAGTGTCAGATATTTTGGCCAGAATCGTGCAATGTGACAGCTGCTACGACCACAGCCAATGAACGTCTAATGGACAGCCAATAGGAGCATCGTAATACAATACATGACGTACTGTAAGCGATACACGTAGCAGTCTAACCACGATAAACACATTGTTTTAACATTAATTATAACATTAATATAACATAACATTAATTCATTCAGTCTCTATCTCTCAAACCGTTTCGCATTCCGAATAAATTGCCAAAGTTGAGACACCTGTCAGGAACAATGTAGCTAATATCCAAAAGGAAATCAAGAAAAAAAAAAGTGTTTAAAATGACTTTTTCCAGACAAAAAAACACCACGATTAGTCTACAGCTTTTTGCTCAACCATCCTCAAATTCTGTGTGTGGAGGTCAGATGCCGTAGCCACTGTAATCGTATGATGGAATCTCTGCTCTTATTAGAGAATTCTTGGATCTTATCGCATAGTGTGACAGCAGTGAAAGACGGGATATTGTTGGGGCTGCATCGCACAGTGTACCAATCTTAAAAGATGGCCGATATTGCACAGTGTGCAGCCAGCATTAGAGAGCTGGGATTTCGGAATGGAAGAGAAACCGAGGTAGCGGGTTTGGGTGTGGAGGGTGGAGGGGGGTCTGCTTTAAGGGTGGAGTGCTGTGATAAGGCTGAAGACACTAAACGTCACCTGTGAATTGTCCGTCAAAGTAGACAAAGGACACATCCTTGCCCTTCTTCTTCCATTCAATACGGGGATTGTTGTCTTTCTCCGTCTTGAACACACAGGACAGCACGGCATCTGAAAAAGTGCAAGAGACATTGTTTGTTGAATGAAAAGAAACATTTGATTGCAAAAAAAGATGAGAGATGAGCAAGGGACAGTAATGTAAGGAAAGATAAAAAGGTGTGTAGCGGACGGATAAACGATTCCCAGAAAAACCAGTGTGGCACGTGATCATTGCTTGTCCTCCTCTCTCTCACCTGTGTTCTCAGGGACCTCCACTCTGGGCCTATTGCTGCTCACAGTGACTGGGGCAGCGCTTGGGCCTGCAGGGAAAAAAGAAAGTAAGAGTAACCTCTACAGACAGAGACAGAGAGCGGACAGAGAAATGAATGGTAGAGAGCCAAAGAAAGAGAGCGGGAAAAGTCAGTCTTCACTTTGTATTCACTTTGAGTAACACTGCTGTTCTCCACTAATGTACGTCGCTCTGGACGTACTATTGTAATGACAGTCAGCAGTGGTGGGAAGTCCAGTGATCACAAAGTCAAAGTCCTGCCGTATGTTTCCTCCACCCATGCACACAGTTTATTTCTCTAATTAGTTCTACCTCCTGGCTGAAGAACTGTGCTAATTGATAAATCCAGGCGATTGGAACAAAACACTAAGGAGGTGGATATTCCGCCTCCGACAGTCAGTACAGAGACAGGGTCCCAGTGGCTAGCCTGAAAAAGCAGGCCGCTGAGATGTTCACCGCCTGTTTTCTTGGAGAGAGCGAGGCTCTGAGCTCACTGTGCACCTGTGGATGTCTGCTGTCCCCTTCTCTATCCATGGCATGTCCACACTTTCTCCACCTCCGTCCCACCCCCCCGTCTCTGGTTTCCCTGACATCCCTGTCCACCCCCCCCCCCCGGCAGGTGCAGCTGCACACAAAGACAGCTGGCACCAGCTGTCTGTCAAAGGGTGCCCTTCCCCACAAGCACACTAACTTAGGCACACTAACACTCTGCGCAAACTAGCCATTTAACTATCCCACTTTTTCAGCATGTTGGTCGATTGGATTTAATGTTAAGAGTAAACATGAATATCGGCTGCTATTATGTCCCTCTCCCTAGCCTTGTAATTTATGCTCACCAACCGGCCAGTTCTTGGAACTTTGCTGCTGTCCATAATGATAGTAATACAATTACCCAAACCCCCACTCCTGTCCTTTGGTCTCAGAGATCGTGAACATCCAACTGCTGTCTATTAAGCAGCCATCTTACAGATCCTTTGATATCCACCAATCAGTGATCGCAGCGATACGATCACAATCACAATGATCCTGATACAGACTGGCGCTTGACATGGCGTAGTTCAACTGAAGGACAGGGCTTGTTTTTTTTTTGTTTTTTTTTTCTAAATATTAATTATGATCTGAGTGACTGAATTCTGAATTTAGTTCTGAGTTTCACATCTGCACTCCCTGTTCTATCCATGTTCTATGAATTGGAATGACAGATAATTATGTGACACAATTACCTGTGCTATGACTTAGAAAGGACATGAAAGTGATTTCCATTTTAGTAGATGCTAAAATGCCGTACACAGATTACATTTTTGCATACAAACTATTCATTCATCTGTATATTTTACTGGTGCAACTGAGATTAAAGGCACTGCAGCTGGGATTGTAGCTCATTGAGTTTAAGTAATTACCTTAGGGTACTCCAACAGGGAACGTTACAGGGATTGTAATTCAAAGCCTCTTCCCTAACCATTATACTATACTCATCTCAAGTAGAAAATATTAGCTTGCAGTGTGCTACCTCCGGCTTGACAAAGGAAATTGTCTTACCACATAGGCCGTCAAATCTGAATATTAGACTAAAATACTTGTTAAGATTGACTTATTCGTTTTTGATGTGTACACTACTGCCCCCAACTTCCAATAATGGCATCTCTTTATGAATGTTCATGTTTAATGAAGCTTTAAAATGTAGAAACCCACATGAATTGTAGCCCCAGAATAAATGTTTACTCGCGAGTCCCGTGGGGTGTGAATTTATATAATGAGTAAGGCTTTTTCCTCATGCAGGGTGATAGTGACGCATCTCCATTTCATACATTAGTTTCATTAGTGTCCATGACATTTTTACCTTTGACAGGAACAGGAAATAGGACAGCCCTTCCTCCCTGCTGATTGGAGCTTGAGTATTGTTTTGTCATCCTGTTTCTTTCTCTGGGAAACGCCTGCCAGCAGCAGGATGGGGGAGGGTGCATCAGTTGAGAGAGACATATTTATGAGCACACGCACACAATATCCCACTGCTTCTTTCCCTGCCTTTGGCATATTCCCTCAACTGGAGTCCTGATATATTGTCAGCTGTTTTAAAACATAGCTTCAGCTGGTCAAACCGTGTCAAGCTAGGAGCTGGTCTGAACTGGTCCACCAGCTAAACCATGTCGAGCTGGGAGCTGGTCTGAACTGGTCTGCCAGCTAAACCATGTCGACCTGGGAGCTGGTCTGAACTGGTCCGCCAGCTAAACCATGTCGAGCTGGGAGCTGAGAGCTGGTCTGAACCGGTCAACCAGCTACCACCTGTTTCAAAACCTAGCTTGAGATATTTTTTCAGCAGGGAGAAGATGTCGGATAACCTGCTGTGCTGCGTACTCCTTGCTTGGAGTACTGTTCAGAGTGAGATGAAATGTCCTCACCAGCACATAACCAGTAGTCCTTTAGAATCATTCCGCTGAACCTGGAGTGTTACTGAACTTTCAATCAGTGTATGCGCTACAAAATAGAGGAGACATACAAAAACACAGAGAAAGGAGCACACTGCCATTGCTGATCCTATCCTTAGACAAAGTCCAGACCATCTAGCTGGAAAGACACCAGAATCCCACAGAAAGTTCTACACTAACATCACTGGTCATGGGCAATGAAGTCGGCTCAAGCATCTATTAACTTGTTTCCAGTTCTACAGATTTTCCATTCTTGTGCCTGAACTACACTGTCTAAAATGTGCACCTTCAGTTTTTAGTTTAGACTGACAGACAGCCAATAATCCTTGGTCAGAAGACCTCAGACCCAGTCTTGG